>NC_057807.1:606076281-606158375 GCF_018294505.1 Triticum aestivum | reverse complement strand
CTTTCGCAACGGTGCATACTCAGGGAGAACACTTATACCTTGAAATTTAGTGAGAGATCATCTTATAATGCTACCGTCAATCAACGCAAAATAAGATGCATAAAGGATAAACATCACATGCAATCAATATAAGGGATATGATATGGCCATCATCATCTTGTGCTTGTGATCTCCATCTCCGAAGCACCGTCATGATCACCATCGTCACCGGCGCGACACCTTGATCTCCATCATAGCATCGTTGTCGTTTTGCCACCTATTGCTTCTACGACTATCGCTACTGCTTAGTGATAAAGTAAAGCAATTACAGGGCGATTGCATTGCATACAATAAAGCGACAACCATATGGCTCCTGCCAGTTGCCGATAACTCGGTTACAAAACATGATCATCTCATACAATAAAATATAGCATCACGTCTTGACCATATCACATCACAACATGCCCTGCAAAAACAAGTTAGATGTCCTCTACTTTGTTGTTGCAAGTTTTACGTGGCTGCTACGGGCTGAGCAAGAACCATTCTTACCTACGCATCAAAACCACAACGATAGTTCGTCAAGTTAGTGTTGTTTTAAACTTCTCAAGGACCGGGCGTAGCCACACTCAGTCCAACTAAAGTTGGAGAAACTAACACCCGCCAGCCACCTATGTGCAAAGCACATCGGTAGAACCAATCTCGCGTAAGCGTACGCGTAATGTTGGTCCGGGCGCTTCATCCAACAATACCGCCGAACCAAAGTATGACATGCTGGTAAGCAGTATGACTTGTATCACCCACAACCCACTTGTGTTCTACTCGTGCATATAACATCAACGCATAAAACCAGGCTCGGATGCCATTGTTGAGGAACGTAGTAATTTCAAAAAAATTCCTACACGCACGCGAGATCATGGTGATGCATAGCAACGAGAGGGGAGAGTGTTGTCCACGTACCCTCATAGACCGAAAGCGGAAGCGTTAGCATAATGCGGTTGAGTAGTCGTACGTCTTCATGATCCGACCGATCCAAGTACCGAACGTACGGCACCTCCGAGTTCAGCACACGTTCAGCTTGATGACGTCCCTCGAACTCCGATCCAGCCAAGTGTCGAGGGAGAGTTCCATCAGCATGATGGCATGGTGACGATTTTGATGTTCTACCGTCGCAGGGCTTCGCCTATGCACCGCTACAATATTATCGAGGAGGACTATGGTGAAGGGGGGCACCGCACACGGCTAAGAGATCAAGAGATTAATTGTTGTGTTCTATGGGGTGCCCCCTGCCCCCGTATATAAAGGAGCACGGGGGGAGGCGATTGGCCTAGGAGGAGGGCGCGCCAAGGGGGAGTCCTACTCCCACCGGGAGTAGGACTCCTCCTTCCCTTGTTGGAGTAGGAGAGAAGGAAAAGGGGGAGAGGAAGAAGGAAAAGGGGGCTGCACCCCTTGTCTAATTCAGACTAGAGGGGGGCTGCGCGCCTCCTTCCTTTTGGCCTCTCTCCTCTATTCCCATATGGCCCAATAAAGCCCATATACTCCCCGGCGAATTCCCGTAACTCTCCGGTACTCCGAAAAATACCCGAATCACTCAAAACCTTTCCGAAGTCCGAATATAGTCGTCCAATATATCGATCTTTATGTCTCAACCATTTCGAGACTCCTCGTCATGTCCCCGATCTCATCCGGGACTCCGAACTACCTTTGGTACATCAAAATACATAAACTCATAATATAACTGTCATCGAAACCTTAAGCGTGCGGACCCTACGGGTTCGAGAACTATGTAGACATGACCGAGACACATTTCTGGTCAATAACCAATAGCGGAACCTGGATGCTCATATTGGCTCCTACATATTCTATGAAGATCTTTATCGGTCAAACCGCATAACAACATACGTTGTTCCCTTTGTCATTGGTATGTTACTTACCCGAGATTCGATCGTCGGTATCTCAATACCTAGTTCAATCTCGTTACCTGCAGGTCTCTTTACTCGTTATGTAATGCATCATTCCGTAACTAACTCATTAGCCACATTGCTTGCAAGGCTTATAGTGATGTGCATTACCGAGAGGGCCCAGAGATACCTCTCCGACAATCGGAGTGACAAAACCTAATCTCGAAATACGCCAACTCAACATGTACCTTTGGAGCCACTTGTAGAGCACCTTTATAATCACCCAGTTACGTTGTGACGTTTGGTAGCACACAAAGTGTTCCTCCGGTAAACGGGAGTTGCATAATCTCATAGTTGTAGGAACATGTATAAGTCATGAAGAAAGCAATATCAACATACTAAACGATCAAGTGCTAAGCTAACAGAATGGGTCAAGTCAATCACATCATTCTCCTAATGATGTGATCCTGTTAATCAAATGACAACTCATGTCTATGGCTAGGAAACTTAACCATCTTTGATTCACGAGCTAGTCAAGTAGAGGCATACTAGTGACACTATGTTTGTCTATGTATTCACACATGTATTATGTTTCCGGCTAATACAATTCTAGTATGAATAATAAACATTTATCATGAAATAAGGAAATAAATAATAACTTTATTATTACCTCTAGGGCATATTTCCTTCAGTCTCCCACTTGCACTAGAGTCAATAATCTAGTTCACATCACCATGTGATTTAACACCAATATTCACATCTGTATGTGATTAACACCCATAGTTCACATTGTCATGTGACCAACACCCAAAGGGTTTTACTAGAATCAATAATCTAGTTCACACCGATATGTGATTAACACCCAAAGAGTACTAAGGTGTGATCATGTTTTGCTCATGAGAGAAGTTTAGTCAACGGGTCTGTCACATTCAGAGCCGTATGTATTTTGCAAATATTCTATGTTTACAATGCTCTGCACGGAGCTACTCTAGCTAATTGCTCCCACTTTCAATATGTATCCAGATTGAGACTTAGAGTCATCTGGATTGGTGTAAAAGCTTGCACCGATGTAACCTTTTACGATGAACTCTTTTATCACCTCCATAATCGAGAAATATTTCCTTAGTACTCATTAAGGATATTCTTGACCGTTGTCCAGTGATCTACTCCTAGATCAAAAAATTGTACTCCCTTGCCCAACTCAGAGCAAGGTATGCAATAGGTCTGGTACACAGCATAGCATACTTTATAGAACCTATGACTGAGGCATAGGGAATGACTTTTCATTCTCTTTCTATTTTCTGCCATGTTCGGGTTTTGAGCCTTACTCAACTTCACACCTTGCAACACAGGCAAGAACTCCTTCTTTGACTGTTCCATTTTGAACTAATTCAAAATCTTATCAAGGTATGTACTCATTGAAAAATCTTATCAAGCATCTTAATATATCTCTATAGATCTTGATGCTTAATATGTAAGCAGCTTCACTGAGGTCTTTCTTTTGAAAAACTCTTATTCAAGTATCCTTTTATGCTATCTAGAATTTCTATATCCTTTCCAATCAACAATATGTCATCTACATATAGTATTAGAAATGCTACAGAGCTCCCACTCACTTTCTTGTAAATACAGGCTTCTCCAAAAGTCTGTATAAAACCATATGCTTTGATCAACTCATCAAAGCGTATATTCCAACTCCGAGATGCTTGCACCAGTCCATAGATGGATCACTGGAGCTTGCACACTCTGTTAGCACCTTTAGGATTGACAAAACCTTCTGGTTGAATCATATACAACTCTTCTTTAATAAATCCATTAAGGAATGTAGTTTTGACATCCATTTGCCAGATTTCATAAAATGTGGTAATTGCTAACATGATTCGGACAGACTTGAGCATCGATACAAGTGAGAAAATCTCATCGTGTTCAACACCTTGGACTTGTCAAAAACCTTTTTCGACAAGTCGAGCTTTGTAGATAGTAACACTACTATCAGCGTATGTCTTCCTCTTGAAGATCCATTTATTCTCGATGGCTTGCCGATCATCGGGCAAGTCAACCAAAGTCCATACTTTGTTCTCATACATGGATCCCATCTCGGATTTCATGGCCTCAAGCCATTTCGCGGAATCTGGGCTCATCATCGCTTCCTCATAGTTCGTAGGTTCTCCATGGTCAAGTAATATGACCTCCAGAATAGGATTACTGTACCACTCTAGTGTGGATCTTACTCTGCTTGACCTACGAGGTTCGGTAGTAACTTGATCTGAAGTGACATGATCATCATCATTAGCTTCCTCACTAATTGGTGTAGGAATCACAGGAATAGATTTCTGTGATGAACTACTTTCCATTAAGGGAGTAGGTACAGTTACCTCATCAAGTTCTACTTTCCTCCCACTCACTTCTTTCGAGAGAAACTCCTTCTCTAGAAAGGATCCATATTAAGCAACAAAGATCTTGCCTTCGGATCTGTGATAGAAGGTGTACCCAATAGTCTCTTTTGGGTATTCTATGAAGACGCACTTCTCCGATTTGGGTTTGAGCTTATTATGCTGAAACTTTTTCACATAAGCATCGTAACCCCAAACTTTAAGAAACGACAGCTTAGGTTTATTGCTAAACCATAGTTCATACGGTGTCGTCTCAACGGATTTAGATGGTGCCCTATTTAACGTGAATGCAGCTATCTCTAATGCATAACCCCAAAACAATAGTGGTAAATCGGTAAGATACATCATAGATTGCACCATATCCAATAAAGTGCGGTTACGATGTTTGGACACACCATTACACTATGGTGTTCCATGTGGCGTCAACTGTGAAACTATTCCACATTGTTTTAACTGAAGGCAAAACTCGTAACTCAAATATTCGTCTCCATGATCAGATCGCAGAAAACTTTATTTTCTTGTTATGATGATTTTCCACTTCACTCTGAAATTCTTTGAACCTTTCAATTGTTTCAGACTTATGTTTCATCAAGTAGATATACTCATATCTGCTCAAATCATCTGTGGAGGTTAGAAAATAACGATACCTGCCATGAGCATTAACACTCATGGACCGTATACATCGGTATGTATTATTTCCAACAAGTCAGTAGCTTGTTCCATTGTTCTGGAGAATGGAGTTTTAGTCATCTTGCCTAAAAGGCACGGTTCGCAAGCATCAAATGATTCATAACCAAGTGATTCCAAAAATCCATATTTATGGAGTTTCTTCATGCGCTTTACACTAATATGACCCAAACGGCAGTGCCACAAATAAGTTGCACTATCATTATTAACTTTGCATCTTTTGGCATCAATATTTATGAATATGTGTATCACTACGATCAAGATCCAACAAACTATTTTCATTGGGTGTATGACCATTGAAGGTTTTATTCATGTAAATAGAACAACAATTAATCTCTGACTTTAAATGAATAACCATATTGCAATAAACATGATCGAATCATATTCATGCTCAACGCAAACACCAAATAACATTTATTTAGGTTTAACACTAATCCCGAAAATATAGGGAGTGTGTGATGATAATCATATCAATCTTGGAACTACTTCCAACACTCATCGTCACTTTCCCTTCAACTAGTCTCTTTTATTCTGTAACTCCTGTTTCGAGTTACTAACCTTAGCAACCGAACAAGTATCAAATACTCAGGGGCAACTATAAACACTAGTAAGGCACACATCAATAACCTATATATCAAATATACCCTTGTTCACTTTGCCATCCTTCTTTATCCACCAAATATTCAGGGCATTTCCACTTCCAATGACCATTTCCTTTGCAGTGTAAGCACTCAGTTTCAGGCTTTGGTCCAGCTTTGGGCTTCTTCGCTTGAGTGACAACTTGCTTGTCATTCTACTTGAAGTTCCCTTTCTTGAAACTAGTGGTCTTGTCAATCATCAACACTTGATGCTTTTTCTTGATTTCTACCTTCGTCAATTTCAACATTACGAAGAGCTCGGGAATCGTTTTCGTCATCCCTTGCATACTATAGTTCATCAAAAAGTTTTAGTAACTTGGTGATGGTGACTAGAGAACTCTATCAATCACTATCTTATCTAGAATATTAACTCCCACTTGATTCAAGTGATTGTAGTACTCAAACAATCTAAGCACTTGCTCACTAGTTGAGCAATTCTCCTCCATCTTTTAGGCAAAGTATTTGTCAGAGGTCTCATACCTCTTGACACGGGCATTATTCTGAAATATCAATTTCATCTCATGGAACATCTCATATGTTCCGTTACGTTTCAAACACATTTTTGTTGTCCCGGTTCTAAGCCATAAAGCATGGTGCACAAAACTATGTAGTCATCATATTGAGCTAGCCAAAAATTCATAACGTCTACATATGCTCTTGCAATAGGTCTGTCACCTAGCGGTGCATCAAGGACATATTTCTTCTGTGCAGCAATGAGGATAAACCTCAGATCACAGACCAAGTCCACATCATTGCTACTAACATCTTTCACTTAGTTTTCTCTAGGAACACATATAAAAACATAGGGAAGCAATAACGCAAGCTATTGATCTACAACATAATTTGCAAAATACTACCAGGACTAAGTTCATGGTAAATTAAAGTTCAATTAATCATATTACTTAAGAACTCCCACTTAGATAGACATCCCTCTAATCATCTAACTGATCACGTGATCCAAATCAACTAAACCATGTCCGATCATCACGTGAGATGGAGTAGTTTTCAATGGTGAACATCACTATGTTGATCACATCTACTATATGATTCACGCTCGACCTTTCGGTCTCAATGTTCCGAGGCCATATCTGTATATGCTAGGCTTGTCAAGTTTAACCTGAGTATTCCGCATGTGCAACTGTTTTGCACCCGTTGTATTTGAACATAGAGCCTATCACACCCGATCATCACGTGGTGTCTCAGCACGAAGAACTTTCGCAACGGTGCATACTCAGGGAGAACACTTATACCTTGAAATTTAGTGAGAGATCATCTTATAATGCTACCGTCAATCAACGCAAAATAAGATGCATAAAGGATAAACATCACATGCAATCAATATAAGGGATATGATATGGCCATCATCATCTTGTGCTTGTGATCTCCATCTCCGAAGCACCGTCATGATCACCATCGTCACCGGCGCGACACCTTGATCTCCATCATAGCATCGTTGTCGTTTTGCCACCTATTGCTTCTACGACTATCGCTACTGCTTAGTGATAAAGTAAAGCAATTACAGGGCGATTGCATTGCATACAATAAAGCGACAACCATATGGCTCCTGCCAGTTGCCGATAACTCGGTTACAAAACATGATCATCTCATACAATAAAATATAGCATCACGTCTTGACCATATCACATCACAACATGCCCTGCAAAAACAAGTTAGATGTCCTCTACTTTGTTGTTGCAAGTTTTACGTGGCTGCTACGGGCTGAGCAAGAACCATTCTTACCTACGCATCAAAACCACAACGATAGTTCGTCAAGTTAGTGTTGTTTTAAACTTCTCAAGGACCGGGCGTAGCCACACTCAGTCCAACTAAAGTTGGAGAAACTAACACCCGCCAGCCACCTATGTGCAAAGCACATCGGTAGAACCAATCTCGCGTAAGCGTACGCGTAATGTTGGTCCGGGCGCTTCATCCAACAATACCGCCGAACCAAAGTATGACATGCTGGTAAGCAGTATGACTTGTATCACCCACAACCCACTTGTGTTCTACTCGTGCATATAACATCAACGCATAAAACCAGGCTCGGATGCCATTGTTGAGGAACGTAGTAATTTCAAAAAAATTCCTACACGCACGCGAGATCATGGTGATGCATAGCAACGAGAGGGGAGAGTGTTGTCCACGTACCCTCATAGACCGAAAGCGGAAGCGTTAGCATAATGCGGTTGAGTAGTCGTACGTCTTCATGATCCGACCGATCCAAGTACCGAACGTACGGCACCTCCGAGTTCAGCACACGTTCAGCTTGATGACGTCCCTCGAACTCCGATCCAGCCAAGTGTCGAGGGAGAGTTCCATCAGCATGATGGCATGGTGACGATTTTGATGTTCTACCGTCGCAGGGCTTCGCCTATGCACCGCTACAATATTATCGAGGAGGACTATGGTGAAGGGGGGCACCGCACACGGCTAAGAGATCAAGAGATTAATTGTTGTGTTCTATGGGGTGCCCCCTGCCCCCGTATATAAAGGAGCACGGGGGGAGGCGATTGGCCTAGGAGGAGGGCGCGCCAAGGGGGAGTCCTACTCCCACCGGGAGTAGGACTCCTCCTTCCCTTGTTGGAGTAGGAGAGAAGGAAAAGGGGGAGAGGAAGAAGGAAAAGGGGGCTGCACCCCTTGTCCAATTCGGACCAGAGGGGGGCTGCGCGCCTCCTTCCTTTAGGCCTCTCTCCTCTATTCCCGTATGGCCCAATAAGGCCCATATACTCCCCGGCGAATTCCCGTAACTCTCCGGTACTCCGAAAAATACCCGAATCACTCAAAACCTTTCCGAAGTCCGAATATAGTCGTCCAATATATCGATCTTTATGTCTCAACCATTTCGAGACTCCTCGTCATGTACCCGATCTCATCCGGGACTCCGAACTACATTCGGTACATCAAAATACATAAACTCATAATATAACTGTCATCGAAACCTTAAGCGTGCGGACCCTACGGGTTCGAGAATTATGTAGACATGACCGAGACACATTTCCGGTCAATAACCAATAGCGGAACATGGATGCTCATATTGGCTCCTACATATTCTACGAAGATCTTTATCGGTCAAACCACATAACAACTTACATTGTTCCCTTTGTCATTGGTATGTTACTTGCCTGAGATTCGATCGTCGGCATCTCAATACCTAGTTCAATCTCGTTACCGGCAAGTCTCTTTACTCGTTATGTAATGCATCATTCTGTAACTAACTCATTAGCCACATTGCTTGCAAGGCTTATAGTGATGTGCATTACCAAGAGGGCCAAGAGATACCTCTCCGACAATCGGAGTGACAAAACCTAATCTCGAAATACGCCAACTCAATAAGTACCTTTGGAGCCACCTATAGAGCTCCTTTATAATCACCCAGTTACGTTGTGACGTTTGGTAGCACACAAAGTGTTCCTCTGGTAAACGGAAGTTGCATAATATCATAGTTGTAGGAACATGTACAAGTCATGAAGAAAGCAATATCAACATACTAAACGATCAAGTGCTAAGCTAACAGAATGGGTCAAGTCAATCACATCATTCTCCTAATGATGTGATCCCGTTAATCAAATGACAACTCATTTCTATGGCTAGGAAACTTAACCATCTTTGATTCACGAGCTAGTCAAGTAGAGGCATACTAGTGACACTATGTTTGTCTATGTATTCACACTTGTATTATGTTTCTGGCTAATACAATTCTAGCATGAATAATAATAATCATTTATCATGAAATAAGGAAATAAATAATAACTTTATTATTGCATGTAGGGCATATTTCCTTCAGATAGCTCATTGAATAAAAAGCATAGTTGCAATGATTTTACTATAAATTCTATTAATGTCAGTTGTGCTAGTAATATGCAAAATCCTAAGCTTGGGGATGCTAGTTTTGCTATGTCTACTATTTGTTGCAATCATCAGGATTGGGGTGTTTCTTCTTATGATCTTGAAAATTTATTTAAGCCCCATGATGAATAGGAGATTGATAATAATGTTTGCAATAATATTGATAGTGGGTTTGGAAGAGTGCCAACTTTAGATCCCACATATTTGGAGAATGTTCAATCTTATGAATTTTTTGATAAAAGTGGGTTTGGAGAGGTCATGACTTTAGTTAATATTAATCCCACTATTTTGGAAGAGTGTCAACTTCGCATGCATGTGGATCTTGTTGAGAATATGTTATGTGATAGCTACATTGTTGAATTTTCTTATGATCCTACATGTAATTATTATGAGAGAGTAAAATATGGTTGTAGAAATTCTCATGTTACTAAATTTCCTCTCGTTATGTTGAGATGGCTATTGTTTCTTTCTTCTTCCTTGCATATGCTAGATCTTGCTTGTCTTGTTAATTTGTTTTCCTATAAAATGCCTATGCATAGGAAGTATGTTAGACTTAGATGTGTTTGTCACATGTTTTATGATGCTCTCTTTGTGCTTCAATTCTTGTCCTTGATGTGAGCATCATTAAAATTATCAATGCCTAACTAAGGGTGTTAAACGATAGCGCTTGTTGGGAGGCAACCCAATTTTATTTTTGTTATTTACCTTTTGCTCCTATTTAGTAATAAATAATTCATCTACCCTCTGGTTAGATGTTGTTTTAAGTTTTAATTAGTGTTTGTGCCAAGTAGAACCTTTGGGAAGACTTGGGTGAAAGTTAATGAGATCTTGCTGTAAAAAACAGAAACTTTGCGCTCACGAGAATAATTTTTGTTTTTAACAGAAGAGGGATTTTAGGTTGATTATTTTTGAAGAAGATTAATAGACAAATTCCTCACGTCCACCAATTTATTTCAGAATTTGTGGAGTTACAGAAGTATTTGAGAGTTACAGATTACTACAGACTGTTCTGTTTTTGACAGAATCTGTTTTTCGCGTGTTGTTTGCTTATTTTGATGAATCTATGAGTAGTATCGGGGGGGTGGGGGGTGGGGTATGAACCATAGAGAATTTGGAATACAGTAGGTTTTACACCAATATAAATAAAGAATGAGTTCACAACAGTACCTTAAAGTGGTGATTTATTTTCTTATACTAACACAGCTCATGAGATTTTCTGTTGAAGTTTTGTGTTGTGAAGTTTTCAAGTTTTGGGTAAGGATTTGATGGACTTTGGAATAAGGAGTGGAAAGAGCCTAAGCTTGGGGATGCCCAAGGCACCCCAAGGTAAAAATTCAAGGACAATAAAAAGCCTAAGCCCGGGGCATCCCCTCTTTCGTCTTCGTCTATCGGTAACTTTACTTGAGGCTATATTTTTTTTCACCACATGATATGTGTTTTGCTTGGAGAGTCTTGTATGATTTGAGTCTTTGCCTTTTAGTTTACCACAATCATCCTTGCTGTACACACCTTTTGGGAGAGACACGCATGAATCGTGATTTGTTAGAATACTCTATGTGCTTCACTTATATATTTTGAGTTAGACAATATTGCTCTAGTGCTTCACTTATATCTTTTTAGAGCACGGCGGTGGTTTTATTTTATAGAAATTGTTGAACTCTCATGCTTCACTTATATTATTTTGAGAGTCTTTTAGAACATCATGGTAATTTTCTTAGGTTATAAAATTAGTCCTAATATGATGGGCATCCAAGATGGACATAATAAAAACTTTCATATGAAGTGCATTGAATACTATGAGAAGTTTGATTCTTTATGACTGTTTTGAGATACGAAGATGGTGATATCAGAGTCATGCTAGTAGAGTAGTTGTGAATTTGAGAGGTACTTGTGTTTAAGTTTGTGATTCCCGTAGCATGCATGTATGGTGAACCGTTATGTGATGAAGTTGGAGCATGATTTATTTATTGATTGTCTTCCTTATGAGTGGAGGTCGGGATCGCGCGATGGTTAACTCCTACCAACCCTTCCCGTAGGAGCATGCGTGTAGTACTTTGTTTTGATGACTTGTAGATTTTTGCAATAAGTATGTGAGTTCTTTATGACTAATGTTGAGTCCATGGATTATACACACTCTCAACCTTCCACCATTGCTAGCCTCTCTTGTGCCGCGCAACTTTCGCCGATACCATTCACCCACCATATACCTTCCTCAAAACAGCAACCATACCTACCTATTGTGGCATTTCCATAGCCATTACGAGATATATTGCCATGCAGCTTTCCACCGTTCCATTTGTTATGACACGCTCCATCATTGTCATATTGCTTTGAATGATCATGTAGTTGACATAGTATTTGTGGCAAAGCCACCGTTCATAATTTTTTCATGCATGTCACTCTTGAATCATTGCACATCCCGGTACACTGCTGGAGGCATTCACATAGAGTCAGATTTTGTTCTAAGTATTGAGTTGTAATTCTTGAGTTGTAAGTAAATAAAAGTGTGATGGTCTCCATTATTAGAGCATTGTCCCATGTGAGGAAAGGATGATGGAGACTATGATTCCCCCACAAGTCGGGATGAGACTCCGGACGAAAAAAAGAGGCCATAAAAAAGTGAAGGCCCAAATAAAAAAATGACGAGAGAAAAAGAGAGAAGGGGCAATGTTACTATCCTTTTTCCACACTTGTGTTTCAAAGTAGCACCATGATCTTCATGATAGAGAGTCTCCTATGTTGTCACTTTCATATACTAGTGAGAATTTTCATTATAGAACTTGGCTTGTATGTTCCAATGATGGGCTTCCTCAAAATACCCTAGGTCTTCATGAGCAAGCAAGTTGGATACACACCCACTTAGTCTCTTTTGAGCTTTCATACACTTATAGCTCTAGTGCATCCGTTACATGGCAATACCTACTCACTCACATTGATATCTATTGATGGGCATCTCCATAGCCCGTTGATATTCCTAGTTGATGTGAGACTATCTTCTCCTTTTTGTCTTCCCCACAACCACCATTCTATTCCACCTATAGTGCTATGTCCATGGCTCACGCTCATGTATTGCGTGAAGATTGAAAATTTTGAAAATACTAAAGTATGTGTAAGGGCATATTTATCCCTTAGTAGTTTTGGTGATTGATGACAATGCTTTTGCAAACTAATCATGTGCTTTGAGCATTTCAGATATATCATGTCTAAACACAAGATGATTTGGTGCCCCTCGAAGACTATTGAAGACGGCGTTTCTCTATGTTTCTTTTTGGTGGATTTGATTCGTAGGAAAGTCGTACTGTCAAGAGGGGGTCCGCGTTGGAAAGGTTTGGGTGGAATCTCACGTACACATTTGTTCCTTTTTGCACCACCTTTCCTTTGGCTCTTTGGCTAATCCTCTGTCTTTCCATGTCTAGGCAAAATGAAGGACTCCTAATGTTGCTGTTCTGAGGCAGGCGGTAGTACTGCTCCCCAAAGCGGTACTACTACATGCCCTTGTGGTAGTACCGGTATCCTGCGTGGTAGTACTGCAAGTGCTCATGGTAGTACCGCTCCAAGGGAGCGGTAGTACCGTAGGTTTCTGGTCAGGTGCTGCTACTCAAGCGGTAGTAGGCGCAGATGTAATTTGTTACATCCGTGCCCATCGCGGTAGTACTGCGCCCTCGATGCGGTAGTACCGTATGCCCTGGCCAGGCACAGCGGCATGAACGGAAGTAGGGGCGGATGTAATTTTTTACATCCGCGCCCTACATGGTAGTACCGCGCTGGGCGTGCGGTAGTACCGTGTCGGATTTTTGCATAGACCCAAACTCAGCGGATGTAGTCACGAATGTAATTTTTTATGTCCGTGCCTCCTCTGGCTTGACTATCCCTGCCTTGCGGTAGTACCGCAAGGGGACGCGGTAGTACCACGCCAGCGGTTCTACTGCTCCTTGTCTCTGCACAACAGGTCTAGTCCTGGCCTCTGCCGAGCCAACGGTAGTACCGTGGGCCCGTGCGGTAGTACCGCTTATATGGTGCGGTAGTATCGCGCGTCGCAGGCTGAGTTGGTGGTTAACGGTTGGATTTGTTCTTCCACTATAAAAGGGGTGTCTTCTTCTCCGAGTTGACCACCTCTTCCATCCCCAAGCTCCATTTTCACCCGATCTCTGTCCCTAGCCAATCAAACTTGTTGATTCTTCAGGGATTGCTTGAGAAGGCCTCGATCTACACTTCCACCTAGAGAAATTTGATTCCCCCCACTAATCCCTTGCAGATCTTGTTACTCTTGGGTGTTTGAGCACCCTAGACGGTTGAGGTCACCGTGGAGCCATAGTCCGTTGTGGTGAAGCTTCATGGTGTCGTTGGGAGCCTCCAATTAAGTTGTGGAGATTGCCCCAACCTTGTTTGTAAAGGTTCGGTCGCCACCTCCTAGGGCACCAATAGTGGAATCATGGCATCTCGCATTGTGCGAGGGCGTGAGGAGAATACGATTGCCCTAGTGGCTTCTTGGGGAGCATTGTGCCTCCACACCGCTCCAACGGAGACGTATTTCCCTTCAAAGGGAAGGATCTTCGGTAACACATCCTCGTCTCCATTGGTTCCACTCTTGGTTATCTCTTACCTTTACTTGTGCAAGATATATTGTGTTCTATCCTTGGCTTGCTTGTGTGTTCTAGACAACCTACTTTGATGCAAAGTTTAATTTGGTAAAGAAAAGCTAAAAAAAATTAGTTGCCTATTCACCCCCTCTAGTCAACTATATCGATCCTTTCAATTGGTATCAGAGCCTCGTCTCTTTTTAAGGACTTTGTCATCCAAAGAGTATGGTTGACACCGTAGATGGTGAGGAGGAGCACCCCGGTGTGATTCCGTCCTCGTCTACGGCCGATGGGGGAACCTCGGTCTCACGTGAGGAATTCAATGTGGCTTTGGACACATTGAAAACCTCCATGACGGCCGAGGTCAAAGGCATGCTTAAGAACTTTCTTGATGGTCTCAAATTATCCACCGCACCATTGGAAGTGGTCGATCCCACTAACAAGGTGACGCATGCTAATTCTGACAAGGGGGAAGCTACTAGTGAGAAAGTTCCTTTGTCTAGTGGTAGAAATGGTAGTGGCACTTTTGCCCATGTGGAACCTCCACTTACTTATGGAGGACCGATTCCCTCTACCCATTTAAATCATGTCGGTTCTCCCCTAAGATTGTGAAAAATGAGGATTTTGATGCTTGGGTCTATCGCTTTAAGCGTCATTTAAACCATGTTAACACTAATCTTTGGAGAATCACTGAAGAAGGTTTCTATCCGCACGATCAAAGCAACTTCACCACAAGAGAAGCCACGGATAATCAATTCAATGAGAATGCTCTCTTCATCCTCCAAGATGCTATTCCTCCCAAAGATATTGCTCATCTGTGACCCTTCACCGTGGCCAAGGAAGCATGGCACCATGTTGTTTCCCTCTACAAGGGAAGTGCAAGCATTCAACGCTCCAACTATGAAGTGGTGCAGGATGAAGCCGATGAGTTTGCAATGAATGAAGATGAAGAACCTCGTGAGCTTTACCGGAGATTAACCACTCCCGCAGTCTCACTCCGAGATCATGGGAGCAAGGATACAGATGACAATTGGATCAAGTGCAAGTTCCTCAAGGCCATGATTCCCTACCACAAGGTCATGTCCTCCGTCATCCGTTAAAGGCCGGACTTCCACATTTTGTCCTCAAGTGAAGTGTTGGATGAGTTTGTGGCAATGAGGATCTTGGACAAGACCGCCGACAATGCGGTGTTGCGTTCTCAGAGAGCAAAGAATCCCAACCTTGCCTTGAAGGCCAAGGTTTGTGTGGAAGAAGAGGATGATGAGGAAGAAGAGGAGAGCAACCCCGAAGATACTAAGTATGATTACCATGAGCACATGGCTCTTGCTTCAAGGCAATTTTGGAGTAAGAAGAACACAAGGCCCAACTTCAAAAAGAACAACTCAAGTGGCTTCAAGGGCAAGCAACGTGTGAGAACATGCTACAATTGTGGCAATGTGAGCCATTTTGTTGCGGAGTGCCCTTACGAGAAGAGGGAAGACAATGATGGCAAGCTCATCCGAAAAGACAAAGCCAAGTTCTTCCCCAACAAGAACAACTTCACCAAGAAGACTCCAACCAAAGGGTTGGTGGCTCAAGAAGAATACCATGAGGATTATTATGATGATGAAGATAGTGAAGCCATGGCCATGGCCTCCATTGCCATTTCCACAACTCCAAGGGTGTCCCTCTTCGACTCACCCAATGAGAACATCACCGCCAAGTGACTAATGGCTAAAGCCAACAACAAGGTAACCCCCAACATCGAAACCACCATCATTACTAATCCCTCCTTGACGGATTGCATTGATGAAAGTGAGGGGTCTAATGAGGAAGTAAATGGAGTTCTTTATGAGTAAGCTCAAGGGCAAATCCAAGAAGCACTTCGTTGCTCTCTTGGAACAACTTGGTGAAGCCAATGACATGATCGAGGCTCATGAAGAAACCATCTCTAAGATGGAAGGTCATAGTCGTGACTATGCCGATGAGATATTGGATCTTTCTAATGCTCTTGAGGAAGAGCGTGTGCATCATTTGGCTCTTGAGGAGTCACACAACAATGACCATGCTAAATTAAAGAAAGATCTTGATCATGCTATTGTTGTATCTCGTGTGCTAAATTCGACAAGGCTAAACTTGGGGTTGACCATGCTAGACTCAAGGAGGAGTTTGATATACTCGACAAGGCTCACAAGGTCTTGAAGGGTGCTCATGCTATCCTCAAGGAGTCTCATGATCAACTCCAAGTGAAGCTAACCAAGGAGAAAGCCACCTTTCCTCATATGGTATTAATTGATAATGCAAATGCCACTAACCCGTGTTGTGAGCATGTGCATCTTGTGGAGGAGAATGCCAAGATGAAGGAGCAACTTAAGAAAGGCCTTGTGTCGTGCATACAAGGTGAGAAGAATCTCAGTGACCTTTTGAGCAATCAAAACGAAGTTGTGGCCAAGGAGGGAGTTGGGTTCGCACCCAAGTCCAAGTCCAAGAACAAGAAGAAGAACGACAAGACCAAATGACCCCCTCCTCTCAAGAAAACTTTTGTGAAGGAGGGAGAGGGTGCTCCAAAGGAGAAGAAGAACAATGTGAAGGGTGGTGATTTCAAAAAGGGCAATGCCACCCCTTCCAACAAAGCCGGTGACTTTAACCCTTCTTATGTGTTGTGACGTGCTAGTGATGGGCATGTTTATGCTAAATTTGTTGGTTCTCCTTATGAGTACATTGAATGGTCTATTTGGGTTCCTAAGACCCTTGTTACTAACATCAAAGGACCCATCACAAAATGGGTACCTAAAACCAAGCATTGATCTCTTGTAGGTGTTTGCTTCCGGTGTGGGATCATGGTTGCTCGATAGCGGAGCCACAAATCATATGACCGGAAGCAAGGACTTGGTGGTGGACGTGCACAAGATCCCATCTATGCCCACCAACATCGAGTAGGGTGATGCCTCTTCCTCTAATGTATTGGATCTTGGCAAGGTTGTCATTTCTCATGATCTCACGATCGAGAAAGTCATGCTTGTCGAGTCCCTTGCATACAATCTACTTTCCATTTGTCAACTTGCACTTATGGGCTTTGCCACATTCTTTGATATTGATGTCGTGGCCCTCTTGTGGAGCAAGACTCTTAAAGTAGCCTTTGTTGGGCATGTAGAGAATGGTCTTTATGTGATTAACTTTTCGGAGCGACCCACTAAGACCGCGACATGCCTAATGGCTAAAGTTGATGTGGGGTGGCTTTGGCATCGCCGTTTATCCCACGTCAATATGAGATCTTTGCAAAGTCTTCTCAAGGCGGACCATGTCCGTGGACTAACAAATGTTAGTTTTGCCAAAGATTGTGCTTGCAGTGCTGTATAGAAGGAAAGTTACATGAGAAGGCTCACCCTCCCACGACTATCATCTACTCGAGGAGACCCTTGGAGCTCCTTCACATGGATCTCTTTGGGCCTCCATCCTTTGATAGTCTTGGGGGTAGAAAGTATTGCTTGGTGATTGTCGATGACTACTCAAGGTGCACTTGGGTGTATTTCTTCAAGAGGAAGAGTGAAACCCAACAAATTGTCATCGACTTTGCAAATGAAGCTCAATGTCAGCACGATGCAAAGATCTTGACAATAAGAAGTGACAATGGCATTGAGTTCAAGAACTACACCTTGGATGAGTTTCTTAGTGATGAGGGGATCAAGCATCAATATTCTGCAACATACACCCCTCAACAAAATGGTGTCACGAAGAGGAAGAATCAGACGTTGATGGATGCGGCAAGGACCATGATGGCGGAGTTCAAGTCTCCTTACAACTTTTGGGCCGAATCCATCAACACCGCATGTCATGCATCCAATCAGCTTTATGTCCGCAAAGGCTTGAACAAGACTCCTTATGAAATACTCACCGGTAACAGACCCAACCTCAAGTACTTCCGGGTGTTCGGGTGTAAGTGTTTCATTCTCAAGAAAGGTGTTCGTTTGTCTAAATTTGAGGCTAGAGCTCATGAGGGCATATTTGTTGGTTATGCTACAAACTCTCATGCTTACCGCGTCCTCAACAAGTCCAGGGACTCATTGAGGAGACGTGTAACATGGAGTTTGATGAGAATAACGGCTCCCAAGTGGAGCAAAGTGGTACTTGTGATGTAGGTGATGAAATTCCTCCCCAAGACATAAGAAGAATGGGTGTTGGTCATATCCTACCCATTGAGGAACCCCTTGTGACCGAAGGAGAAGGACAATGCTCCACTCAAGTGGAGCCATCACCGACCCAAGACCCACACGCTTCTGAAGAACAAAGTGAAGGCCCTCAATCTCGTGAACAAGATCAAGGGCAAGATCAACCTCAAGATGGTGGTGAGCCACCAAGTGATGCCCAAGGTTAAGTTCTCCCTCCCGAGCAAGTTCAAGATCAAGAGCAAGCTCAAGATCAAGAACAAGCTCAAGACGGCGCTCAAGATGATCAAGTTTCCCCTCCTCTTTTCTCACCCGAGGAGGAATTAGAGAGTCGTGCTGCGAAGATCACTTCCAAGCTCACGACCAAAGGTCATCTCATGGAGAATGTGGTTGGAAGCCTAAGAAAGGGGGTAAGCACTTGTAGACAATTAGCAAACTATTGTGAACATCACGCGTTTGTTTCTTGTGTCGAACCCCAAAAGGTCTATGAGGCGCTCGAGGATCCGGATTGGCTCAATGCCATGCATGAAGAACTCAACAACTTCGAGCACAACCAAGTGTGGAAATTAGTGCCAAGGCCAACCGGGAATCATAATGCCATTGGAACCAAGTGGATATTCAAGAACAAGCAAGATGCTCATGGAATCATTGTTCGTGACAAGGCTCGTTTGGTGGCACAAGGCTACTCCCAAGTCGAAGGGTATCGACTACGGTGAAACCTTTGCTCCCGTTGCTCGCCTTGAGTCTATTCGTTTGTTGATTGCTTATGCTTCTCATCATAATTTCAAGTTGCAACAAATGGATGTGAAAATTGTTTTTCTTAATGGTCCCATTAATGAGTTGGTGTATGTCAAACAACCCCCGGGGTTCGAGGATCCCTATTTCCCCGATCATGTGTACCAACTCAACAAGGCACTCTATGGCCTTAAACAAGCCCCACGTGCGTGGTATGAGCATCTTACTGAGTTGTTGCAAGACTGTGGGTTCGCAATTGGGAAAATCGACCCCACTCTTTTTACTAAGAAGGTCAAAGGGGAGTTGTTTGTGTGCCAACTATATGTTGATGATATTATCTTTGGTTCCCCTAACAAAGCTTTCAATGAGGAATTTGCCGCTCTCATGACCTTAAAGATCAAGATGTCTATGATGGGTGAGATGAAGTTCTTTCTCGGGTTTGAAATCAAGCAAAGAATAGAAGGAACCTTCATCAACCAAGCCAAATACACTCAAGACATGCTCAAGAGATTCAAGCTAAGTGATGTCAAGCCGGCTTCCACTCCAATGCCCGTCAAATGCCAACTTGACATTGATCCCAATGGTAAAGCGGTGGATCAAAAGGTATACCACTCCATGGTTGGATCCTTGCTTTAACTTTGTGCATCTAGACCGGATATCATGTTGAGTGTGGGAATTTGTGCATGGTTTCAAGCCGCACCTAAGGAAAGCCACTTTGTGGCGGTCAAGCGAATCTTTCGATATTTGGCTCATACCCCAAACTTTGGCTTATGGTACCAAAGAGGAGCCAACTTTGATCTTTTGGGCTATTCGGACTCAGATTGGGCGGGAGACAAAATGGACAGGAAGTCCACCTCCGGAGGGTGCCAATTTCTTGGTTGCTCTTTGGTGAGTTGGTCTTCTAAGAAGCAAAGTTGTGTATCTCTCTCGTCCACCGAAGCGGAGTATGTGGTTGCCGGTAGTTGTGGTGCTCAACTTCTATCGATGAGGCAAACTTTGAAGGATTACGGTGTCACTTGTGATGAAGTGCCTCTTTGGTTTGACAATGAAAGTGCCATCAAGATCTCTCTCAACGCGGTGCAACACTTCAAGACGAAGCATATTGAGATTCGGTATCACTGCATCCGGGATCACATTAGGCGAGGGGAGATCAAGCTCAAGCATGTCAACACTCATCATAACCTTGCATATATTTTCACGAAGCCCTTGGATGAAGCAAGATTTCGTGAGTTAAGGCATGAGCTAAATATCATCGATTCGAGCAACGTAGCTTGAACCCGTGCACACCCCACCATACTCAACGTGATATCTAGTTTAGGTGTAGGCATGGACATAGGGGGAGTGTTGTTCTCTCAATGAACTTTCCCTCCCCCCATTATGCATAAATTGATCAACTCTTTCACATTAGCCATTTTTATGGTACTTGTGCTTCAAAGACAAGTCTTGGTCATGGGCCCAAGGATTATTCTTCACGGTGCCATACCAAGTGACTCATACATAGGTTGCTCTGGCCACTGCCCTCTCCTCCTGAGGGTTGTGGCTCGTGTTTTGGTCTTTGTTGTCTTTTGCCTTCTCTTTGTGACGTGCTTGTGTCGTCGTTTGTGCTTGCCTCTTGGTGAGTTCGGTGTCTTGAAGGTTGATTGGAAAATGTTGTTTCCCTCTTTGTTGCGAAACTTGCATTTTCTTGGGGGTACGGTACTACGGTGGCAAGCCATGGTACTACCGCAGGAGTGGTTTGCTTTGTGCGTGCACAGTTGCATCCCAGGTGCACGGTACTACCACTTCCATCGTAGCAGTAATTTTTTACTATCGCTGGAAGAGCGGTACTACCTCCCAACGAGCGGTACTTTTGCCCGGGCGGTACTACCGCGATGATCCGCGGTACTACCGCACCGTCGCGAGCGGATGGGGGTTAAGAGCGGGGCGGGGGGAGTTCCAACTCCCCCATACCCATTCATCTCTTTTCCGCACCCCGGCTCTCTCTCTCTCTCCTGCCCAAGAACGGCACCGGCGGTCCTCGCCGGACCTCCATCTCCGGTCGCTCTCCTTGCTTTACGTTCGGTGGGATCGTTCCCCACCTTGTCCTCTTGCCATGGACCCCGGTATTTCCCCAAGTCCTCCTCTTTTTATTCCGTTCTTGTGCTTTTAGGTCTTGGGGAGATGCATGTGTAGTTCATGTGATTTTTGGCTAGATCTGTGCAAGAAGGAAGTGTAGGCGAGTGGTAGTGTAGCAAGTATGCTATTTGGTATGACACAATAGTTTAGTTTGATCAATGGTAGTACCAATCTAGTTTTGCAGCTGTTCCTGATCCAGATCCACGCGTTTGAATCCATGCGGTACTACCGCTCCTCCTGAGCGGTAGTACTGCATCCTTGCTCGCGATCTGCCTCGCGCAGTACTACCACTCCCTTGGAGCGGTAATACCGCTCGGGACGCGTAAGTAAAAAATTACTTCCACTCTAGGCGCGGTACTACCGTTCCACTCCGGCATGGTACTACCGCGACTGGATTGGACGTAATTTTTTACATCCGTGCGCCGGTCCGGTACTACCATAGATGTGCAAATTATACTGTTTTTTCGTTCCAAATCTCGTTCTTGCTTGTATCTTTTGGCTTTGGCCCTGGTGTTTGCATTGATCCTTCTTGTCCTTCGTGCATGTTCTTGTGTTGTGTGTCTAGGTGGTGGCTCCGGTTACAATGTTCGTCATTCGAATCCCAGCCGTGACACGGGCTCGAAGCGCCTCCACAACCAAGATGAAGCTCCAGAGGGCTCCAATGCCTCCCAACGCAGAACCACGCACACCACCACCAAGCTCAAGGAGCCCACCATGGGAATGGATGAGATACCTTTGGCTGAGTTCATTGTTCAAAGGAAGATAAACCCCTATGTGAATCCTCATGCCAACTTCAGAGGCAATGATCTGTTCTGGACCAAGCAGCAGAACCTTATCTATTTAGATGTGATCAAGGCCAAGCAGAACATCTACGTGGATGTGCACTAGATTGACATGAATCACATGAGGCAGGATAAGCACCGTGAATATTTTGGTGAGGCTTTGAACCTGGTGGAGCAGTTTGGCATTGAGCACATGCTTACCTTTCACCTGGACTTTGACCCAGACATTGTAGCTCAGTTCTTTGCCTCGGTCCACTTCCATTCTGTCGGTGTACTAGATTAGGGGTACCCTAGTACCCCGAACTTGTGCACGGGCAGTTGCAGCACCCCGCGGCAAAGGCTTGCCGGGTGATCGCCAAGTTCCCCCAAGATTCCCTTGGAGCCATCCAAGAACAAAGTATTTAAGCTAAGGAGACAAGACCCCGGCAAGAGGAGCTTGCCGGGAAGGCCAACCAAGGCGCTTCAATGAACTTGCCGCGACGCGCCACGCGCTCCGGCAAGGCAACAAGGCCCCGGAAAGAGGAGCTTGCCGGGAAGACAAGCCAAGGTACCTCGAAGCCCGGTAAGCGACAAGCTTCCGGACCCGACAAGATAACAACAGCGGCAAGGCGCTTGCCGCGGCAGGCGGCCACTCTGCGTCCACGCTCCAGCGCATCCACCAACGTGTCGCTCCGGGGGCCTCTCCGGGCGTGCGTGGCGGGAGGCTGTGCAGCCAGCGGTGCGCAGTGGCATGCGAAGCTGACAAGATCGCCATCGTGGTGAATGGTGGCGCCCCTAACGGTCCTTTTCTGCACTGTTCGGGCGACTCAGATGGGCATTTAATGCCCTTGTCCCCTGCCGTCAGGGTTAGGTAGGATGCACTGTACAAGCAACTGTATCAACTACCTCGCTTTTTACATTTTTACCCTCCTCTGTGTTGCCACCTGTCGGTGACCCCTTTAGCGTATACAAGGAGGCCCATGCGCAACGTAGAGGAGGTTCGGCTCATAGGTTCGAAGCCTCAGACAGTTTGCTGGGATCCATCCGTAGCCCAGAGAACATCACACTCTCATTTTGAGAGCAAGAACACCAGATAATACAACCAGACAAGCAGCAGTAGGAGTGTTATCTCTCTGGAGAGCTCCGAAGCTGGGTAAACGGCTCGTGTGCCTCGCCTCGATCTACTCTTCGTGCGATCTCCGCCCCCCGCCGAACCGGAAGGGGCCCGGTCCACCGGCCCCATAGGTGTTCGAGGATCAGTTTCCCCGACATCTTTGGCGCGCCAGGTAGGGGACGTCGAGATTGCGTGGATCTGATCCGGCGTACACACAAGCTAGATCCTTATTCCCTTCATCAACATGCCACCGAAGAAGAAGACTTCAGCGGCAGCCGCTCCGTCCACGTCGTTTCCGCCACCGTTGGAGCAAACGGGTGGTGGAGTGGACGCCGGCAGAAGAACAGCCGTCGATGAGGGTGCTCACAGTGCTGCCAAGTCCAAGGACAAGGCTGCACAAACCTCGGCGACTGTACATGTTCCACGCCACTCTCAGGAGGCGCAAGATCAACAGCACCATGGCGCTCGCAGCACCATGCGCATGTTAGACCAAGGCCAAGCTGGTGGATCTCGGGGCACTCAAGACCAGCATGCACGCCAGCATGCTGGCATGAGCGGGGCACGGTCGCCTGGATGGGATACTGCTCCTTTTAACATAGGTAGAAGTTTGAGCACGTCCCGCTCCTCGCGCCGTCCGCCACTGCCACCCACCACCCCGGCAGAAGCTTTGGCGCGAGCTCAACTTCTCCTAGATTACCCTCCGACGTCAGACAAGATCAACGAATGGAGGGCCACCATTCAGAGTCTCATCGGCTACGCCAACGGCGACACTCCACGGCGGCCGAGCGCATCGCCGCTGCGGCAGGACCGCCGAACGCGAGCCGGTGGCGACGAAACGGGCGGAGGTGCAACTACCATGCAATTACCGCCCCGAAGGCCAAGATCGCCGACTCGTCGGATCCACCTCGACAGTGACTCCACTACATCGTCGGATCCACGAGCGCGTCGTGATCAGCGCCAAGTTCTTCATGATCGACAACAAGAAGACGCTCGAACCCGCATCGAGCGCCGAAGAGAAGCGCGACGTCAATCTGACAAGCGCGCTGGGCCCTCTATTGACATGCATGCGCCAGGGGAACCAGACGATCTGCCGTATGCGGTAGGTTGTCCTGCGTTCAGTCGTGAGCTGCGGCAAGTCCAGTGGCCCAGTACAAAGAACTTCAAGCCAGACGTACCGGAGAAGTACGACGGCAAGACGCATCCGTCAGAGTTCCTTAGCATTTACACTATTGCGGTGCAAGCTGCCAGGGGACGAGATGACAAGATCCTTGCCAACTACTTCCCGCTGGTACTCAAGCCCAATGTCAGATCCTGGCTCATGCACTTGCCGGACAACTCCATATCCTCTTGGGCTGATCTGTGCCATCAGTTTGTCGGCGCCTTTACCGGCGGACACAAGCCTCATGGCCAGGAGAGTGATCTTCATTTGCTCGCCCAGAAGTAAGGAGAGCCCCTGCGCAAGTACATCCAGAGATTCAGCAGCATGCAGCACAACATCCCAGACGTCCACCCTGCCGCGGTGATCAGCGCGTTCCATCAGAACGTGCGGAACCGCGGGATGCGGGAGGAAATGGCGATGTGCAAGATCAGGGACGTCAGTGAGTTATATGCACTGGTCGACAAGTGCGCGCGTGCTGAGGAAGGGAGGAGACTTCGCGGAGAAAATATAGGAGCGGGAGGATCTGACAGCGAAGATGCCGCCCCGACAAGGAAAACCCGGCGGCCGAACAACAGAAGGAGGAAAGGCAAAGAAGTGCTAGTTGTTGAGCAGTCCGGCAATGGTGGCGGCGCCAAGGAAGCCAAAGCTGGTGACTCCGGCAAGGAGGTTGCCGTGGAGGTGGCGGTCGCCGACAAGCAGGACGGCACCAACAAGCAGTATTGCAAGATTCACCGTACCAAGGGTCATGATCTTCAGAACTGCAAGAGGGTCGAGCAGCTTGTTGAGCAACAGAAAGCTGAATACGAGCGGCGCGACAAGGAGAAAGCCCAGGAAGGAGCTGGTGGATCCGGCAAGAAAGTCCCGGCCGAGGAGGACGCCGCGGCAAGGCCAAGCAGCAGCAAGGTGACAGACCTCCTCGCGGCCGCGACAAGGATGAAGATGACGGCGACGATGAAGATATGGATGATGAGGAGACTGATGAGCAGGAGTTCCAGAAAGCTACAGAGGTCCTGTGCGTTGACGGTGGTGCTTCTCTGCATCCCTCGCACCGCCAGCTCAAGCAGTGGATACGGGAAGTTAATGCAGAAGAACCGCCCGTCGAGTCACGCAAGCCTCTGAAATGGTCCAGCACGCCTATCATCTTTGATATTGAGGACCACCCGGATCGCATAACTGCGGTTGGGTGCTTGCCGATGTTGGTCTCACCAATAATCCACAACCTCAAGGTCACTAAGATGCTAGTTGACGGCGGGGCCGGCTTGAACTTGATCTCCTCCATGGTGCTCCAGAAGCTCCAGATCCCTGACAGCGAGCTCGAAGAGACCGGCACATTTCAAGGAATCAACCCGGGAAGGAGCAAGCCAAAGGGAAAGATCACGTTGCCGGTAACATTTGGCAGTGAGCTGAACTTTAGGACTGAGAGGGTCACGTTTGACGTTGCCGATTTTCCATTACCTTACAATGGAATCCTTGGCCGTCCGGCACTCGCCAAGTTCATGGCAGCCTCTCACTATGCGTACAACGTACTGAAAATGCCAGGCCCAATAAGTGTCATCTCTGTCCCTGGCGACAAGAAGGATGCTCTTATCTGTGCCGACAAGATCTACCGAGAAGCAGCAGCTGCAGCAGAACGGAGGACACTTGCCGCTGAAGCTCCCGGGGGGAAGAAGAAGACCAAGTCCGGCAAGAGCTCTGATGCCCACTCCGGCAAGCGCACCTCTTCGGAGTGCTGCGCTACCGTCGAGGACGCACCATCGAGCTTCACCGGCAAGTGCAAGAAGGCGATGGCAGCTCCACCTGCGACTAAGAAGGTGTCCGCCAAGGAGGATGGCACTGGTGGTACCTTCACCATCAGTGCCACTCTTGACCCTAAATAGGAAAGCGCGCTCGTTGCTTTCCTGCGGGCGAATGTCGACGTGTTTGCGTGGCAACCGTCTGATATCCCCGGTGTTCCCAGGAAAGTGATTGAGCACCACCTTGCCGTCTGTCCTCATGCGCGGCCCGTCAAGCAGAGAGTCAGGAAGCAGGCAGTTGAGCACCAAGAATTCATCGCAGAAGAAATCAAGAAGTTGGAAGCAGCAGGCCTTGTCAGAGGAGTACTCCATCCCACGTAGTTGGCCAATCCTGTTGTTGTGCGCAAAGCTAACGGGAAATGGAGACTTTGTATTGACTTCACTGATGTTAATAAAGCTTGTCCCAAAGACCCATTTCCCTTGCCGCGTATTGACCAGATTGTTGACTCCACAGCCGGATGTGATTTGCTTTCATTTCTTGATGCATACTCAGGATATCATCAGATCTTCATGGCAGAAGAAGATGAAGAAAAAACCGCGTTTATCACCCCGTGTGGCACGTACTGCTTCGTACGGATGCCTTTCGGTTTGAAGAATGCTGGTTCAACATTCGCAAGGGTAGTCCACCATGCTTTTGAGCCACAAATACACAGAAATGTGGAAGCTTACATGGATGACATAGTGGTCAAGAGCAAGGACAAAGCAACCTTGATTCAAGATTTAGATGAGACATTTACAAATCTGCGCAAGATCAACCTCAAGCTTAACCCCGAGAAGTGCGTGTTTGGAGTCCCTTCCGGCAAGCTTCTCAGGTTCTTCGTGTCTCAGCGGGGAATTGAAGCCAATCCCGACAAGATCAAAGCCATCGAGCAGATCGAAGCACCAAAGCGCGTCAAGGATGTACGAAGGCTTGCCGGCTGTGTGACTGCTCTCAGCAGGTTTATCTCTAGATCTGCTAAGCGCGCCCTGCCATTTTTCAAAATTTTGAAAAAGGCAGGTCCAATGAAATGGACTCCGGAAGCGGAGGCTGCGCTGCAGGATTTGAAGAGATACCTGTCCTCCACTCCAACGCTTGTTGCACCTAAGCCGCAAGAGAAGTTGCTGCTGTATATAGCGGCAACCAATCAAGTGGTTAGTGCTGCGTTAGTGGCGGAGAGGGAGGCGGATGATGAGCCAGCAACCACGGCAGATCCATCCAGCGACAAGCAGGGGGCTTCGCCGACAAGCTTTGGTCCCGACAAACATGAGCTTGCGCAGGAGCATGATAAGATGCCAAGGAGAATGGTGCAGCGCCCAGTTTACTTTGTCAGTTCCCTTCTGCAGGGGGCTAGATCAAGGTACTCTGGTGTGCAGAAGTTGCTTTTCGGCCTCCTCATGGCCTCGAGAAAGCTGCGCCATTACTTCCAAGCACATGAGATCACAGTCGTCACTCGCTTTCCGCTGAAGAGGATACTGCAAAATCCAGAAGCAACAGGCAGGATTGTCGAGTGGGCGCTGGAACTGTCAAGCTTTGGCCTCAAGTTTGAGAGCACCTCAACTATCCAAAGCAGAGCATTGGCAGAGTTCATAGTAGAGTGGACGCCAACCCCAGATGAAGAAATTCCAGAAACGAGCATCCCCGTCAAAGAGGCAAGCAAAGAGTGGCTGATGTACTTTGATGGTGCCTTCTCGCTGCAAGGCGCCAGTGCAGGCGTGCTGCTTGTCGCACCCACCAGAGAGCACCTCAAGTACATAGTCCAGATGCACTTTCCCAAAGAGCAAGCAACCAACAATACTGCAGAGTATGAAGGATTGCTTGCCGGTCTCAGAATCGCAGCAGACCTTGGGATTAAGAAGCTCATTGTCAGGGGTGACTCACAGCTTGTCGTCCGACAAGTGAACAAGAACTACCAGAGTCCGTTGATGGAAGCGTATGTCGATGAAGTGAGGAAGCTAGAGGAGCACTTTGACGGCCTACAAATGGAGCATATCCCAAGAGCTCAGAATGATATTGCTGATGGCCTGTCAAAGTGCGCCGCACTAAAGTTACCTGTGGAACCAGGGATCTTTGTGCTTAAGTTGACTCAACCATCCGTAACACCATCAACCGGACAAAGCAAAAAGAGGAAGTTGGTTTCTGGTGACTACTTTCTGGCAGAGCTCCCCGAAGCCGCCGCCAAGAAAGTCCCCAAGATCAACACCAAGGATGCTGAGGGGCAGTCTGCTCCGGCAAGCCTAATGGTTTGTTCCGTTGAAGCAGACGCTCCTGACAAGTTTTGCTCCGGCAAGCTTGCCGGGGAACATCAAGCTCCGGCAGGGCCGCAAATCCTTGCCGTGGAAGCAGATGTTCCCGCAGCAGCAGATGCGCCTTTAGTCCTTGTTGTCGAGCCACAGGCTCCAGCATGGGCACAGCAGATTGTCCGTTTCCTTCAGACAGGAGAACTTCCCGAAGAGCAAGAAGAAGCGGAAAGAGTAGCCCGGCAGTCAAGTATGTACCAGTTTGTTGATAGCATACTGTACAGAAGAAGACTCAACGGTGTGAAATTGAAGTGTATTCGCCGGGAAGATGGACAAAAGCTGTTGGCAGAGATACATGGAGGCATATGTGGCCACCACATAGGCGCAAGAGCACTTGCCGGCAAAGCTTTCCGGCAAGGTTTCTTTTGGCCGACAGCCCTCCAGGATGCAACTGCACAAGTAACCAAGTGTGAAGCGTGCCAGTTCCACTCCAAACAGATACATCAGCCAGCTCAAGCTCTCCAGACGATCCCTTTATCCTGGCCATTTTCGGTATGGGGGCTCGATATTCTCGGCCCCTTCCCCCGAGCTGTCGGGGGCTTTGAGTACTTGTACGTCACAATCGACAAGTTCACAAAGTGGCCGGAAGTGCAGCCAGTGAGGAAGGTGACAGCACAGTCAGCAGTCAAGTTCTTCAGGTCGATTGTTTGCCGTTTCGGGATTCCCAACAGGATCATCACCGACAACGGCACGCAATTCACGAGCCGCACCTTCATGCAGTATGTCCAAGACCTTGGCGCCAAGGTCTGCTTCGCTTCTGTTGCTCACCCGAGAAGCAACGGTCAAGCAGAGAGGGCAAATGCTGAAGTGATGCGCGGGCTCAAGACCAGAACTTTCGATAGGCTGCACAGGTGCGGAAGGAACTGGATCGAGGAGCTGCCGGTGGTTCTTTGGTCAATCAGAACGACGCCAAATCGAGCCACTGGCCAGACACCTTTCGCTCTAGTCTATGGAGCAGAGGCAGTTCTCCCCACGGAACTCGTATACGGATCACCTCGAGTGCTCGCTTATGATGAGCTTGAGCAAGAACAGCTGCGACAAGACGATGCGCTGCTCCATGAGGAAGATCGTCTTCAGGCTGCTGTACGAGCTGCTCGATACCAGCAAGCTTTGCGCCGCTATCATAGCCGCAAAGTTAAAGCCAGAAGCTTCGAGGAAGGCGACCTTGTTCTTCGGCGTGTTCAATCCGCCAAGAATTCCAACAAGTTGACGCCAAAGTGGGAAGGCCCTTATCGGGTGAGACAAGTCACAAGGCCTGGCGCTGTCCGCCTTGAGACTGAAGATGGCATTCCAGTGAGCAACTCCTGGAACATAGAACATATTCGTAAGTTTTTCCCATAAGGCGTGGTTGCCGGAACCCGTTTCGGCAACCACCTTTTGTACAAGTCTTGCCGCTGTTGCATGTAATCCTTTGTACAAAGCCGGGCGCAGATCCCGTGCATAAGTAAAAACCCATGTGCTCCGCACAGCTTGTCCATTTCATGCGTTAGTTCCTTTCTTGCATGTGATTATCTGACACTTTGTGCAGCACTTACATCCGGTAAGCAGTAACGAGCCGAAGTGCTCCATATTATTATTTTCCCTTCTTTCTTTTTCTTTTAAAGGAAAAGAAGGTTCCCTCGCACACAAGTTTGCCGGGGGGGAAGGAGAAGATTGTGGTATGGGCCAGGCGTCGTTCAAGCAAAGACTTGCCTTACCGGGAAGCAAATAACAGAAAAGCTAAGTTGCCAAAGTTTGAGCAATCACTTTTTTAAATTTTTGAGTTATCTTCCTCGAACGACCCTGCTTTGTATGGAAAACCTGTGCGCGGAGGAACCAACTCGTGGCTAGTTGCGCCCTTACTTTGTTTCGAGTCCGCTCAACAGCTTAAGCGTGCTGCATCTAGTCACGACAAGGTTTCTTGTCGGAAGCAGCGCCGCCAGCAGGCTGCTGAAGTTCCGCACTCAGCGCTCGCGGCTCGGGCGCCTGCGCCGACAAGTTCCCTAGAAGCGTAGGGTGAAAACATACTAAGGAAGGAATCTAGTAGAGGAAATAACATTGCAATTGATAAACAGAAATAAAGTTATATTACAAAGATAACTTGTCGCAGCTCTAATAGACTGTTTTCATGACATGATTAGCAGCGACAAGGGAAAATAAGAAATGGGCGGCCTAATCTACGCGCCCGCCCTCGACTCGCAGTTCACCATGGGCGGCCTAATCATCGGCCAGCTGCTTCGGGATCCTCTCCCGGAGCCGCTGGAGTGCCGTTGCCACGCCCTTGAAGAATAAGCTGAGCTTGGCGCTGGGTTGAAGGCTCTCGTGGGAAGGATATCCAAAGTCCTCCATCCCCAGCTGCCGCAACTCCTCGTTGATGACGGCGGCAGTGTTCACCAGACCGTCGGTCCAGTGCTCCACTGTGTCTCTGAAGGAGTTCTGGGTGACTGCAATGCTCTCCAGCAGCGCAGCGTCAGCCTTGACCTTCTTCGCCAAGGTCTTCTCCCGCTCCTTGGCAGCCTCGAGTGTCTGCGTCAGTGTGGCCAGCTTCAGCTCCAGGTCTGCTTTGGAATCCTTGGCGGTGCTGAGCTCCTTGCCCTTTCAGTGAGAAGGCCTTGCAGTTCACCATGGGCGGCAGCATCCTTCTCGCGCTCACGCTTGAGCGCGGCAAGCTCCTCGCCACTCTTCCCAATTTCGGCCTCCAGCCGCACCACCTTCTCCTCTAGTTCCCTCTTGGCGGCCTCTGCAGTTGCCGCGGCATCCTTTGCCTCCTTGAGCGCCCCGCCAAGTGCTCGCTCGCGCTCGGCGAGCTCTTCCTCATAGCTGTCGAGGTGGGCCTTCCGCTGCACTAGCTCGCCTTCCCGCGCGGACTGCTTCTCGGCAGCAAGTCTTTGTTCCTCCTCAGCCTCGGCCTTCTCGAGAAGAAAGGCCGTGCGCTCCTCGTCGACTCGCTCCCGCTCCTGCGCCAGGGACCGGAGAGCTTCTTGATTTTGGCTCCGGAGCTCTTCCGCGCGCTTTTCCATGTCAACTCCCGCCTTCGCGACAAGCGCTTCCCGGGAAGCCAGCTTGGCTTGCCGGGTGCGGTAGAGTGACAGCAGCTTCCGCAGCAGCTCCTCCTCCTCAGGCTCGCCGCTGCTGCTGCCGGGTGCGTCAACCAATGACAGCCCAGCAGAGGCGAGCACCTCCCCGTCAAAAGTCTCCCCCTCGACTGGCGCCTTGGAGCTCGACGCCCATGGTAGCTTGATGAAGATGTCGTCGCCGGCCTTCAAATAGGCGCCGGACTGGGGCTCCTCGGAGCCCGGCTCCGCAGAAGCGGCAGAGGGTTCGGCGGTCGGTGCAGCGCCCGGCGCTCCTGCGGCCTCAGGGTCGTCAGTGCGGTCGCCCGACCCCTCGCCGGCTTCCGCAGCAGCAGCCCCGTCGGCCTCCTCGCCGGCGGTCACATCAGCACCGGCACCTTCCTCGCCGGGCCCTCAGTCTCCATTGGCTCAGCCGAATATGGGTCTGAAGAACGAAGAGGGGAGGAAAATCAATCAGAAAATCCAGGAAAGGAAAAACGAAAGAAGCAGAACCCAAAGGAAAATTTCTGGGCAAATGGATTACCTGCGCCAAGATCTTCAGTTGCGGCCGCGGTTGCCGCAGGATCAGCAGTGTCATCCCTTGCCGGAGAGTCCCCCTTTGCCGGAGAGCGCTCCCTTGCCGGGGACTCCTCCCTTGGCGGCACAGTCGAAGCAGGTGGCACTTCGGGATCGGCCTCCGGGCGCTCCTGATGAGGCTGCTCTGCTCCTGCACAAGTCAACAAGCAAGATATCAACAAAGGAAAAAGCACTCAAGCGCGCCCGACAGCGGAAGGATAAACTATGAACTTACGCTGGGGGCTGCTCCGAGGGGTGATTGCCGGGTCCGTTAAGGTGGTCTCGGACCCACCTCCTGCCGACGCGATGGGGTCATCCTCGATGACGATCACCGCGTCCTTGGCCCTCTTCGCCGCTCTCTGGGCCAGTGTTCTGAAAAGAAAAGAGTCCAGATTGGAGCAAGTCAGATACAAGATATAAACAGCAAGATTGAAGGATTATAAGGGCGCCGGAGAAACTCACTCTTCTTCCTCCTCATCGGAGCTGAGCGCGGAAAGATCGAAGTCCGGCCCTCCTCCGGTGCGGCGAGGTGGAGGAGTAGGATCCCTTGCCCGCTTGGCGGGGGCGGCGGCGGTGGCCCGGGAAGGTCCCGCTCTAGTTGCCGCTGTTGCATGAGGCGCTCCCGCGGCAACATTGCTTGCCGCGGTAGAGCGCGTCGCGCGGCTCGGTGGCTGTGGAGCCGGCTGCCGCCCTGCTGCGTCCCTGGCCCTGCGAAGGCGCCTCCTTGGCGGGGCCGGGGGCTCCGCCTGCGGCAAGCTCTCTAAAGGTTCAGCCTCCTCCTCGTCGGCCTCGCTCGACTCGGCTTCAGAACCGGCAGGCTCCTCCTCGCCCATGAACTCCGCGCGTTCAGCAAGGTTTGCCGCCTCTGCAGCCTCCGCCTCCTCCACAGTGAACCCAAACACACCCGCAGCAGCTGCGGCCGCAGCCTCTTCCGCCCTGGTAGCGATAAGCTGCAGCTCCTCGTCGGTGGTGTCACGAGTGAGGCTCTTCTGCTCGTCAGCGCGGACCGGCAACTCCTCCAAGGTGTCGAAGAACGCTCGCACAACGTCGTCCACAGGCTCTTGCCAAGTGGGGACGATGCCGTGTGAATCACACAACGGCATCATGGCGCGGATCCGATCAAGCGAAGAGTTATTGCACAAAGGAACTACGCCCCTCGGAAGTGTGAATGGGTGCTGGGGGTCGCGTTTGAATAATTCCAAGAGCATTGCATCCAACTCCAAGACAGTGAAGTTGTAGTTCAAGCCCGGCCGCAGCCTCATGATGTCCGCCGAATTCTTGAATTCCCAGGCGGGCCTCCTCCTCTCCTGCAGGGGGGCAATGCGGCGGCGGAGGAAATCTGCCCCGACAGCACCTACGGTGAGCCCGGCAAGCCTGAGGCGAAGAATCCTAGTGATGGCGATCTTCAGCCTCTCGTCTTCCGGGGCCATGTTGCTCCAGTCATTGCCGCGCACTATTGGAGTTTGGCGCACGGCGGTGAAGGGCTGCGGATCCTCCTCGACGATCCAACACCACTCCACTCTCCACTCCTCCCACTTGCTGCGAAGCTCACCCTCCAAGTACGCCTCTTTCTTGCTGACTCTCGAGACCCAGGCAATCCCTCCGGCAAGCGGCTCTCCTCTCTCTACCCGAGGTATGAAGAAGTGGCGGAAAAGGGCTACACTAGGGTGGACTCCGACAAAGTTTTCACACAAGTGTGCGAAAACTGCCATGGTCAAGACAGCATTGGGGGTGAAGTCAAGGAGGCGGAAGCCATATGTATTCATAATGTCACAAAAGAATTCCGAGAAGGGCGGGCAGAGCCCGCAGTAGAAGAATAGCGGGAAGAACGGGTACCCATTTGGAGCCGACTCCGAGGCAGCAGCCCGGAGTACCCTCGTGCGCGGATGCGCACGCGTCTTCGTCGCCCAAAAGAGGTAGAAGTACTCCCTCAGCTCCTGCACTCCGAGCTGGGGGGTGAAGATCGCCCGCTCCTTCCGCAGCGCCGCGAGCCGCTGCGCCTCGGCCGACTTCACGCCCTTTCCCTTGTCGCCTTTCGGGGCCATGGCGGAGGTGGTGGAGAAGGTCGACGGCGTGGTGATGCTGGTGGCAATGGGGGGGACGGAGCACTGCTCTCTCGGCTTCGAGAAGAAGAGGGGAGCGGCGGAGTTTGTGAAGAAGGAGTAGCAGCAAGCAGCGAGGGGGAACGAACTGCCCCTGTTTCCTCTGCTTATAAAGAGGGACGGGGCGGACGTTTCGGCCTTCCACTTAAACAACCACCCACGATCTCTCCCACGATGCCGCAATCAACGCGTGCCGTTATGGGAGAGTGCGGTGGATACGGAACAAGATTTGGCGTGGCCCAACCCGCGTGTGCCCGTGCCCTGTCTTGGGCCTGGCCCAACAGCGCTCAGCATCGTGTCTGGCCCAGGCCCGGGGGCTCCTATTGGTGTACTAGATTAGGGGTACCCTAGTACCCCGAACTTGTGCACGGGCAGTTGCAGCACCCCGCGGCAAAGGCTTGCCGGGTGATCGCCAAGTTCCCCCAAGATTCCCTTGGAGCCATCCAAGAACAAAGTATTTAAGCTAAGGAGACAAGACCCCGGCAAGAGGAGCTTGCCGGGAAGGCCAACCAAGGCGCTTCAATGAACTTGCCGCGACGCGCCACGCGCTCCGGCAAGGCAACAAGGCCCCGGCAAGAGGAGCTTGCCGGGAAGACAAGCCAAGGTACCTCGAAGCCCGGTAAGCGACAAGCTTCCGGACCCGACAAGATAACAACAGCGGCAAGGCGCTTGCCGCGGCAGGCGGCCACTCTGCGTCCACGCTCCAGCGCATCCACCAACGTGTCGCTCTGGGGGCCTCTCCGGGCGTGCGTGGCAGGAGGCTGTGTAGCCAGCGGTGTGCAGTGGCATGCGAAGCTGACAAGATCGCCATCGTGGCGAATGGTGGCGCCCCTAACGGTCCTTTTCTGCACTGTTCAGGCGACTCAGACGGGCATTTAATGCCCTTATCCCCTGCCGTCAGGGTTAGGTAGGATGCACTGTACAAGCAACTGTATCAACTACCTCGCTTTTTACGTTTTTACCCTCCTCTGCGTTACCACCTGTCGGTGACCCCTTTAGCGTATAAAAGGAGGCCCATGCGCAACGTAGAGGAGGTTCGGCTCATAGGTTCGAAGCCTCAGACAGTTTGCTGGGATGCATCCGTAGCCCAGAGAACATCACACTCTCGTTTTGAGAGCAAGAACACCAGATAATACAACCAGACAAGCAGCAGTAGGAGTGTTATCTCTCCGGAGAGCTCCGAAGCTGGGTAAACGGCTCGTGTGCCTCGCCTCGATCTGCTCTTCGTGCGATCTCCGCCCCCCGCCGAACCGAAAGGGGCCCGGTCCACCGGCCCCATAGGTGTTCGAGGATCAGTTTCCCCGACACATTCTGATGAGCCAAGGACCATGACATGGATGACCAATGGTTAACAGTTGACTGCTAAGTGGAAGGACTTCATGGATTTGCTTCAGGTTCCTGATGAGGGGCTCGACACGCCAGTTGGAGTTCGCCCTCATGCCAACTCTAAGTCTGCCAACAAGAACAAGCTCCAGCCCCTCCTTGTTGAGAAGATGCTTGCTAATAAGAAGAAAGTGTGGGTGCTGAACTCCTTCCTTGACATCATGCATCGGATCTTACGCAACTCCCTCTTCCCGCGCATCGGTGACAAGGACAAGGTGCATGCCTATCTTGTGGATATGATGCTCCTTTGTGAGGAAGCGCATCAATCTCAGACGCAACCACTTGATGTCTCACATATCATGTGGTGCGAGCTTCAGTTCGCGGTGTTCAACCGTAAGGTCCCCATCTATGGGCCTTACCTGTTTCATTTGATCACCAAGACTTGGGAGAAGCTCTATCCCGATGATGAGTTCATGCCCCCCTGCTGGATTCGTCATGAGCCCATCAAGCTCCGCATCAAGTGCCAATGGGCTAACACCACCACCAGTGATGAGGCCGAGGCTGCCACAATGGATGTGGATGAGGATGAGATCGAGGAGGAGGAAGCTGATGAGGACTGTTTTGATGGATACACCCTCCCTCTACTGAGCCCTCTTGGGCTAAGAAGCTGAAGACGAAGATGAAGAAGTTGTTCTGCATGCAGACCAAGGGGCAGTACAGGGCTCCTGTTGAGTCCAAGAAGAGCCGCCAGTGTGATAAGAAGATATTGAGGACCTTTGGCGAGATTATCACCAGTGGCTCAGAGGAAGCCATCACTCCGGAGGCTACCTAGATAGCCAAGCAGGGGTATTAGTGGACAGAGTCAGAGGAGGAGCCTATTCCCGCTGCCGAGTCAGACGAGGAGTCATTTTCAGCCTGAGCTACCGCCTATGTCGTAGGTGTCCTCTCTGCCTTTTTGGTGTCTCGAGGCCAAAGGGGGAGAGAGTGTAGGATTTGCACGTCTTGTGTCGTGTGTTTCGCTTTGTCGCTTTGCTTTTGGTCTGTTGAACCTTGTTTGCTTTCATTTGGTTTGTGCTCGTAAGACTAAGTTATCTATCATATGGTGTAAGACATATGCACTCTGTTGTATCTTATTGTCATTGTTACTTATTCATATCCTTCATCTTGCCTACTTGTTTAGTGTTAGTTATACTGTTGCAAGAGATGCCTTGTCTATAAAATATAGGGGGGGTGTTGATCCTAGTATGTGTGTCGTGCAGTCCAGAGCACATCTCTAGAGTGCACACACCTAGGGGAAGACCGTCTATATTTTATATATTGTGGGTTTGCCGTCGCCTCATTTTATATCCCTGTGTGCAAATCCTGTATTGTCATCAATCCACCAAAAAGGGGGAGATTGTAAGGGCATATTTAACCCTTAGTAGTTTTGGTGATTGATGACAATGCTTTTGCGGACTAATCGTGTGCTTTGAGCATTTCAGATATATCATGTCTAAACACAAGACGATCTGGTGCCCCTCGAAGACTATTGAAGACGGTGTTTCTCTACGTTTCTTTTCGGTGGATTTGGGTCGTAGGAAAGCCGTACTATCAAGAGGGGGTCAGCGTTGGAAAGGTTTGGGTGGAATCTCACGTACACATTTGTTATTTTTTGCACCACCTTTCCTTTGGCTCTTTGGAGCATCCTCTATCATTCCATGTCTAGGCAAAATGAAGGACTCCTAATGTTGCTATTCTAAGGTAGGTGGTAGTACTGCTCCCCAGAGTGGTACTACTGCATGCCCTTGCGGTGGTACCGGTATCCTGCGCGGTAGTACCGCAATTGCTCACGGTAGTACCGCTCCAAGGGAGCGGTAGTACCGTAGGTTTCAGGTCAGGTGCTGCTGCCCGAGCGGTAGTAGGCGCGGATGTAATTTTTTACATTCGCGCCCATCGCGGTAGTACCGCGCCCTCGGCGCGGTAGTACCGTACGCCCTGGCCAGGCACAGCGGCATGAACGGAAGTAGGGGCGGATGCAATTTTTTACATCTGCTCCCTACACGGTAGTACCGCGTTAGGCGTGCGGTAGTACCGTGTTGGATTTTTGCATAGACCCAAACTTTGCGTATGTAGTCATGGATGTAATTTTTTATGTCTATGCCTCCTCTGGCTTGAATATCCCTGCCTTGCGGTAGTACCGCAATGGGGCATGATAGTACCTCACCAACGGTTTTTCTACCGCTCCCTGTCTTTGCACAACAGGTCTAGTCCTGGCCTCTGCCGAGCTAGCGGTAGTACCTCCCCCTCCCCTCCCCCCCCCCCCCCCCCCCGCGGTTGTACCGGGGCCCATGCGGTAGTACCACTTGTATGGTGCGGTAGTACCGCGGGTCACAGGCTGAGTTGGTGGATAATGGTTGGATTTGTTCTTCCACTATAAAAGGGATGTCTTCTTCTCTAAGTTGACCACCTCTTCCATCCCCAAGCTCCATTGATGCTCTAAGCTCCATTTTTGCCCGATCTCTCTCCCTAGCCAATCAAACTTGTTGATTCTTTTGGGATTGCTTGAGAAGGCCTCGATCTACACTTCCACCAAGAGAAATTTGATTCCCCCCACTAATCCCTTGCAGATCTTGTTACTCTTGGGTGTTTGAGCACCCTAGACAGTTGAGGTCTCCGCGGAGCCATAGTCCATTGTGGTGAAGCTTCATGGTGTCGTTGGGAGCCTTCGATTAAGTTGTGGAGATTGCCCCAACCTTGTTTGTAAAGGTTCGGTCGCCGCCTCCAAGGGCACCAATAGTGGAATCACGGCATCTCGCATTGTGTCAGGCCGTGAGGAGAATACGATGGCCCTAGTGGCTTCTTGGGGAGCATCGTGCCTCCACACCGCTCCAACAGAGACGTACTCCCCTTCAAAGGGAAGGAACTTCGGTAACACATCCTCGTCTCCATCGGTTCCACTCTAGGTTATCTCTTACCTTTGCTTGTGCAACATATATTGTGTTCAATCCTTTGCTTGCTTGTGTGTTTATTGTTGTTGCATCATATAGGTTGCTCACCTAATTGCATATCTAGACAACCTACTTTGATGCAAAGTTTAATTTGGTAAAGAAAAGCTAAAAATTATTAGTTGCCTATTCACCCCCCGTTTAGTCAACTATATTGATCCTTTCAGTATGAAACAATTGCTTGCCTAAACCGGGGTTGTGCATGATTTAAATATTTTGTGTGATGAAGATAGAGCATAGCCAGACTATATGATTTTGTAGGGATAGCTTTCTTTGGCCATGTTATTTTGAGAAGACATGATTGCTTTCTTAGTATGATTGAAGTATTATTGTTTTTATGTCAATATTAAAATTTTGTCTTGAATCTTTTGGATCTGAACATTCATGCCACAATAAAGGAAATTGCATGGATAAATATGTTAGGTAGAATTCAACATCAAAAATTCTGTTTTTATCTTTTACCTACTCGAGGACGAGCAGGAATTAAGCTTGGGGATGCTTGATACGTCTCCAACGCATCTATAGTTTTTGATTGTTCCATGCTATTATATTATCTGTTTTGGATGTTTAGTGGGCATTAGTATGCTATTTTTTTTAATTTTTGGGACTAACCTATTAACCGAGGGCCGAGTGCCAGTTTCTGTTTTTTCCCTATTTTAGAGTTTTGCAGAAAAGGAATACCAAATGGAGTCCAAATGGAATGAAACCTTCGCGATGATCTTACTTGGACCGAAAGCAAAACAGAAGACTTGAAGATGAAGTCAGAGAGGCAACGAGGCAGACACGAGGCAGGAGGGCGCGCCCAGGGGGTAGGCGTGCCCCCACCCTCGTGGGCCCCTCGTAGCTCCCCTGACATAGTTCCTTCGCCTATATATACTCTTATACCCTAAAAACATCACGGGGAGCCACAAAACCACTTTTCCACCGCCGCAACCTTCTGTACCCGTGATATCACATCTTGGGGCCTTTTCCGGTGTCCTGTCGGAGGGGGATTCGATCACAGAGGGCTTCTACATCAACACCATTCCTCTCCGATGAAGCGTGAGTAGTTTACCACAGACCTTTGAGTCCATAGTTATTAGCTACATGGCTTCTTCTCTCTCTTTGATTCTCAATACCATGTTCTCCTTGATGTTCTTGGGGATCTATTCGATCTAATACTCTTTTGCGGTGTGTTTGCCGAGATCCGATGAATTGTGGATTTATGATCAAGATTATCTATGAATATTATTTGGTTCCTCTCTGAATTCTTATATGCATGATTTGATATCTTTGCAAGTCTCTTTGAATTCTCGATTTAGTTCGGCCTACTAGATTGATCTTTCTTGCAATGGGAGAAGTGCTCAGCTTTGGGTCCAATCTTGCGGTGTCCTTTCCCAGTGACAATAGGGGCAGCAAGGCACGTATTGTATTGTTGCCGTCGAGGATAACAAGATGGGGTTTTCATCATATTGCTTGAGTTAATTCCTCTACATCATGTCATATTGCTTAATGCGTTTCTCCGTTCTTTATGAACTTAATACTCTAGATGCATGCTGGATAGTGGTCGATGTGTGGAGTAATAGTAGTAGATGCAGGCAGGAGTCGGTCTACTTGACACGGACGTGATGCCTATGTTCATGATCATTGCCTTAGATGTCATCATAATTATGCACTTTTCTATCAATTGCTCGGCAGTAATTTGTTCACCCACTGTAATATATGCTATCTTGAAAGAAGTCACTAGTGTTATGGCCCCCCGGGTCTCTTTTCCATTATATTAAATCTCGTTTACATCTTGCTAGTTTCTGATCTATTATTTTGCTATCTTTACTTTCCAATCTATAAACCAAAAATACCATAAATATTTACTTTACCGTTTATCTATCTCTATGAGATCTCACTTTTGCAAGTGATTGTGAAGGGATTGACTACCCCTTTATCGTGTTGGTTGCAAGTTGTTGATTGTTTGTGCAGTTATTCGGTGACTTGTGCGTCGTCTCCTATTGGATTGATACCTTGGTTCTCAAAACTGAGGGAAATACTTACGCTACTTTGCTGCATCACCCTTTCCTCTTCAAGGGAAAACAAATGCAAGCTCAAGAGGTAGCAAGAAGGATTTCTGACACCATTGCCGGGGAGATCTACGTCAAGCCAAGCCATACCAAGTACCCATCATAAACTCTTCTCCCTTGCATTACATTATTCACCATTCACCTCTTGTTTTCCTCTCCCCCACTTCTAAAACAATTTTCAAAAAGATTCACCCTTTTCTTCGCCCTTCTTCCGTTCAATCTTCTGTTCGCTTGTGTTACCATGTGCCTTCTTTTTGCTTGCATCTTCGCTTGCTAAAAGTTTATGGATCCTCATCCACTTGCCAATCTTTTTAAGAGATCCAATTATGATGAACCAATTTCTAGTGAGTTTTGTGCACTAGGTTATCTTTATGAAGTTTTGCTTGAAATTCATGAATCTGAAAATTGTGATGAAGTGCTTTATGAAGTGATTCACGACAGCTCCTTGAATAAAAAGCATGATTGCATGATTTTACGATAAATTCTATTAATGTCAATTGTGCTAGTAATATGCAAAACCCTAAGCATGGGGATGCTAGTTTTGCTATGTCTACTATTTGTTGCAATGATCATGATTGGGGTGTTTCTTCTTATGATCTTGAAAATTTATTTAAGCCCCATGATGAATATGAGATTGATAATAATGTTTGCAATAATATTGAAAGTGGGTTTGGAAGAGTGTCAACTTTAGATCCCACATATTTGGAGAATGTTCAATCTTATGATTTTTTTATAGAAGTGGGTTTGGAGAGGTCATGACTTTAGTTAATATTAATCCCATAATTTTGGAAGAGTGTCAACGTCGCATGCATGTGGATCTTGTTGAGAATATATTATGTGATAGATATATTATTGAATTTGCTTATGATCCTACATGTAATTATTATGAGATAGGAAAATATGGTTGTAGAAATTCTCATGTTACTAAATTTCCTCTCGTTATGTTGAGATGGCTATTGTTTCTTTCTTGTTCCTTGCATATGCTAGATCTTGCTTGTCTTGTTAATTTGTTTTCTTGTAAAATGCTTATGCATAGGAAGTATGTTACATTTAGATGTGTTTGTCACATGTTTTATGATGCTCTCTATGTGCTTCAATTCTTGTCCTTCATGTGAGCATCATTAAAATTATTAGATAGGGACAAATTGATGGAAGAGACGAACAATTTGGTGTTACAGATGGATTAGTTGAAGCAAGAGAAAAAGAAGTTACAGTACATGATTAGTGATTTATTCAAGCATAAGGAGGATGCCAAGGGCAAGATAAGGAAGGTTAAGGAGATATTTGATGAATTTGAGTGATCCAATGTTGTTGTAGTGTTGCCATAATTTGGAGCTCTTAATTTGATGAACTTGTTTAATAAAGTTGTTTGTGTATTGAATTATGTATGAACTGGCAGAGATATTAATCTGAGCTTTGCAGTTTAACTTAAGTGGTGTCATTCATGTGCCTTGCGTGTCTGTTAATTGAATTATCCAGTTAAGTGAATTTGTCTCATTGTTAAAGGACAACTGAATTATTAAGTTATTTGTATTTGTCTAAGTGTTCAAATCAAACTGAATTATTCAGTTAACTGTATTTGTCTCTTATTTTGCATAATTGCATTGTTGTTTCCTAAGTGTCAAAATGTAACTTAAGTTTATACAGTTCGAAACTACTATAAAGATGAAAAAGATGGACAATGTGAGGACGACTACCAATCATGTGGCCCGTTGTTGCGCTGCATACATGCATGCACGGCTGGATTCTCATGCCGTGCAAGAATCGTCTGATTTTTGTTGTCCGTATAGCACTGCTCTATACAGTTAACTTAATTTTGCAAAATGTTCAAAGATAACTGAATTTATATGTAAACTGAATTTTCTCAGTGTTATCATTCAACTGAATTTTCCAGCTAACTAAAGTTATGTGGTTAAGTGAATTTTGCTAAGTGTTATCCAGTTACTGAAATTTCCAGTTAACTAAATTTTGTTAACTGTTGTTCAGTTTACTGAATTTTGCTAACCCTTTTGCATGCTATTTTTGCAGAATGCACCAGATGTACCTACTAACGGGCTTTCCTGTTCTAAACATGCTATTTTGATACAATGTACCATATGTCCTATGCATTGTTGCATGCTACTTTTATAAAGTTGTAGCAACACATTGTTGCATACTATGCATTGGCATATCATGCTGTAGCATGCACATAGAAACAATCTTAACTACCATCAGCAGCACAAGAGCAGTTCAAAGTAGCAATGATAGTAAAGCAAAGCAACATAACATAGCATATCACATTGGTACTTGTTCTTGCTACACATCACTCCATTATAGATAACTTATGTGCTCAAATATACAACACACCTAACAAACATGCCCACAATATTTCTAAGTTATATGTTGTAAGGTACCAGCATACCTAACCAACATACCTAAGTTGTTCTTCAGCATCTTCAGTAGATCAGCGACATCTTCAATTTTTGCTCAACATCTCTAGGCACTCCGAGCGGCGCTCTTCCCCTGTAACATGCGTCTTCCCTGTCGCCTTGTTTTTCTTTTGGCCCTCCTCTTCCTACGCCATCACCTCCCTTTGATCCTTTTTCTTGACGATGATGATGCGTGGCACATCTGGAACATCTGACAGCAACTCCACATCAATTGGGCGGTGCTACCTGCGATATGCGTTCGTATTTCCCCAAAGAGGAGAGGATGATGTAGTACAGTAGAGATAAGTATTTCCCTCAATTAAGAAACCAAGGTTATCAATCTAGTAGGAGAACCAAGCAACACTATGTAAACAACACCTGCACACAAACAACAAATCCTCGCAACCCAACGCTACAAGGGGTTGTCAATCCCTCCAAGGTTACGTGCAAGATTAAATTGTATGGTATTTGATAAATAGATATATTGATAGACGCAAACAAAATAAAAGTAAATAAATTGTTGCAAGGTATTTTTGATATAATAGATCTTAAAATAATGTAATAGAAATTGGCCTGGGGGCCATAGTTTTCACTAGAGGCTTCTCTCTTGAAGATAGCATACGGTGGGTAAGCAAATTACTATTGGGCAATTGATAGAAAAACAAATAATTATTACGATATCCAAGGCAATGATCATACGTATAGGCATCACGTCCAAGATTAGTAGGCCGACTCCTACCTACATCTACTACTATTACTCCACACATTGACCGCTATCCAGCATGCATCTAGTGTATTAAGTCCACGAGAAATGGAGTAATGCTTTAAGCAAGATAACATGATTGTAGTGACCAGACCTCAAACAGTCTGATCTCTGTGCTTTAGTGTCATCCCTGGATCAGTAATGCTGACACGCACAGTACTTGAAGGATTTATAACAGAGTGGCAATCACACACTTATTACATCGAATGTCTCAAAAGAGAACTTATTACAATAAATATGGCTTAAGGCCATCCAATAATGATAACAGCGGAAGGCTTGGAAGATAAGCGAGTCCATCAACTCCAACGGCATCACTGAGTATAGAACCACGACCTAAAAGCACCTTACTCATCGTCTGAAAAGTCTGCAACATGAACGTTGCAGCCTGAAAACGGGTCAGCACATGGAATATGCAGGCAATGTAACACATAGAGAGTAATGAAGGAAATAAAGCTATACTACATGCATATATGGCTGGTGGAAAGCTCTATGGTTTACAGTTTTTGCGTAAAGCCAATTTTTCCCTACTGCAAAGGAATAAATTTATTTAACTATCATGGTGGTTGTTAAACATTGAGAGTGTAGACACCCTCTCAATCCCAATTAAACATCATCATTAAAACCCAACAATATTAATTAAAGTAACATGATGAGATTCACATGATAATCCAAGTACTAGATACTCAAGATGTCCATAACCGGGGACACGGCTAACCATGATTAGTTTATACACTCTGCAGAGGTTTGCGCACTTTTCCCCACAAGACTCGATCTCCTCCGTTGGGATTCTCGCACTACATGGTGTTTGAGAAACGGATGACCGAGACATAGTCTTTCAGAAGCGCTAGCACCTTACGATCGGGTAGACTGTTACACCTACTTTCCCCTACATCTGCTAGTCTACCCCTGTAAGAGTTCACACGACTTAATCAACTATGCTAGAGCCCATAGTAGCTTGTGGATGCACAAGGAAGTTTCTAGCATGAATAATCTCATGATCCCTTTGAGCCTGGGTGGCGGTCCATAAAGAAAACAGGCAATCGCTGGAATACCCAGGTGCCTCAATCCACCCAGATGTGTATTAAAGTTGCCACCTTAGGTAAACCATTAACTTAACAGTTCTCACATCTGTCATGGATACACTCACCCAATCCACGTCTACTAGCATAGCACGGCATAATAAGCAAACATAGAGTAACTCCCAAGGGTTTGATAACAAAACACGTAATAGGTACTACCTCATCTACTGCCCAAAACCCACATATTAATCAGACCCTAATCATGCAATTGTTTGAGGGTTGATCTAATGCAATAAAACTGGGTAGTAAAGAGATATGATCAAAGTGTTACTTGCCTTGCAGATGATCCGGGAAACCTAGAGAATCAAAGTAGCAAGCAGCGCACTCCGGGTACTCTATCACAAACAAACAAGCATACAATAAGTACTCTTCTAATGCATGTAAAAAACTCAAATAAAAGATCTAACCAGAAAGTTCAACTTAAGAACTCTGGTTTGCAAAAAGAATCAAAACAAACGAAACAACGAAAGTCAAACGGCGAAAGAAACAAGCTTCGTTTACTAATCTGGACCTAAGTCAAGTTTTACAGAAGCAAAAACTTGTTTGATTTGATTAATTGGAAAGAGGGTTTCGAGACGAAACTCTAGGTGCTTGAATCGCCTGATTCCGATAAACGAGCAAAAGTTATACTAGAACGAAAATCGGATCAGAAATCGCGATCAGAAATAATCGCGGAAAATCCGAGAAAAAGAAAAACTGACGAACAGGCTAACGAATGAATGTTCGCTGTCTGCGGCTAAACGAGGAAAACCGTTCGTTAGAACAAACGCACCGACGAATGTCCGCTAAATAAACTAAACCGAAAAAACAGATCTAGTTTTTTTTTAAAAAGAATGAACGAAAAACCGGCGGAAAACCGAACGGTTTTCTCGAGGAAAAACCGTCGGCGGCGGGGCGGTGGCTACCTCCGGCAAGGCGGCGGCGGGGTCTGGCGGGGTTGACAGGGCAGCGACAAGGTCCGGCGGGGCGGCGGCGGGGCGGCGGCGTCCGGCGGGGGCGACGGTGGCGTCCGGCATCGGCGGCGGCGGGGGGCGCGGGATCCGGCGGCGGCGGTAGGGTTAGAGTTCGGCGCGGGGCTGAGGCTCGGGTGGGCTCGGGGCGGTGCCTTATAAAGGCCCGACCAGGCGGAGTCTTGGCCGAACACGGCCCAAAGTCGGTTTCGTTTTTTTAAAAATACTTTCGCGCAGAAAAACAAATAAAAGAAATACTAAACGGACTCCAAAAATCCCGAATTAAATTTTCCCCGGCTTCTAAAATCAAGCCGGTCAAGAAGAATATTTATTTGGGGCCTAAATGCAATTTTGAAAAACGCGCATTTTTCCTAAATTCAAAATAGCAATAAACTCCAAAATAAAATCTTATTTGATTTTATTATCAAATCCTCAATATTTCTTTATTTTGGGAAAGTCATTTTATTCCCTCTCTCATATTTTTATTATAGAAATAATTGAAGATGAAATAAATAAAATCAAATGATCCTATTTTCAAAATTTGAGAAAACTTAATTATGAAAATATTGAAATTCCCAACTCTCTGTGTGGGTCCTTGAGTTGCGTAGAATTTCTAGGATCGAGCCAAAATGCAATAAAATATGATATGCAATGATGATCTATGTATAACATTCCAAATTGAAAATTTGGGATGTTACAAACCTACCCCCCTTAAGATGAATCTCGCCCTCGAGATTCGGGTTGGCTAGATAATAGGTGAGGGTGGTCCTTCAGCAGAACTTCCTCTCGCTCCCAGGTGGCTTCATCCTCGGTGTGGTGGCTCCACTGAACTTTGCAAAACTTGATAACCTTGTTGCGGGTGACTCGGCTGGCATTTTCGAGAATCTTGACTGGTTTCTCCTCATAGGTCAAATCAATATCCAACTGAATTGCTTCCAGTGGCACTGTATCTCTCAGCGGTATATCAGCCATCTCTGCGTGGCACTTCTTCAACTGGGAAACGTGGAACACGTCGTGAACTCCTGACAATCTTCGGGCAATTCCAACTTGTAGGCAACTTCTCCCATACGCTCCAAAACTTTGTATGGTCCCACAAAACGTGGTGCTAATTTTCCCTTAACTCCAAAACACTTTACTCGAAGTGGAGATACACGAAGATATACTCTGTCTCCGACTTTGTAAACTATCTCCTTGCATTTAGAATCTGCGTAGCTCTTCTGCCTGGATTGGGCTACCTTGAGCCTATCGCGAATCAACTTCACCTTCTGTTCAGACTCTTTAATCAAATCTGGTCCAAACAACTGACGGTCTCCAACTTCATCCCACGACAATGGGGTTCTACACCTCCTTTCGTACAAAGCTTCAAAAGGGGCCATCTTCAGGCTGGATTGATAACTGTTGTTGTAGGAGAACTCTGCATACGGCAAATTATCGTCCCAGCTAGATCCATAATCTAGCGCACAAGCTCTCAGCATATCCTCCAAAATTTGATTGACTCTCTCGGTCTGTCCATCTGTTTGCGGGTGAAAAGCTGTACTGAACTCTAGCCTGGTACCCAAGGTTTCCTGCAACTGATTCCAGAACTTTGAGGTAAACTGGGTTCCTCTATCTGATACAATGCTCCTCGGAACTCCATGCAAACATACGATCCTAGTCATGTATATCTTTGCCAACTTAGCACTGGTGTAGGTGGTCTTCACTGGGATGAAATGAGCTACCTTCGTCAAACGATCGACTACAATCCAAATCGAGTCATAGCCTGAATGAGTCCTGGGCAATCCCGTGATAAAATCCATGCCTAACTTATCCCACTTCCATTCGGGTATTGGCAATGGCTGTAACAATCCTGCTGGCTTCTGATGCTCTGCCTTTACTCTCTGACATACATCACAAACTTCTACATACTCCGCAATATCCTTCTTCATTCCGGTCCACCAGAGAGTATCCTTCAAATCCAAATACATCTTGGTATTTCCTGGGTGTATCGAATACGGTGAATCATGGGCCTCCTGTAGAATCAACTTCCTGATCTCCGGGTCATTAGGCACATAAACGCGGTCCTCAAACCACAAGGTATCGTGCTCATCCTCACGAAATCCTTTAGCTTTTCCTTTGCTCATCTTCTCCTTTATAGAGGCAATCTCCTTGTCAGTCTTCTGAGCTTCTCTGATCTTCTCCATCAGAGTTGACTGAATCTCCAATGCTGCAACGTAGCCTCTCGGAACTATCTCCAAACATAATTCATGAAGGTCCTCAGCTAACTCCCTTGGTAATCCTCCGGTCATGAGTGTGTTGACATGGATCTTACGGCTCAACGCATCGGCCACTACATTAGCCTTTCTGGGGTGATAATGTAATCTCATAACATAATCCTTGATGAGTTCCAACCATCTCCTTTGCCTGAGATTTAGCTCCTTCTGCGTGAAAATGTACTTCAAACTCTTGTGATCCATGTACACTTGACAATGGTTTCCGATGAGAAAATGTCTCCATGTCTTCAATGCATGTACTACGGCTACTAACTCCAAATCATGTGTAGCATAATTCAACTCATGGGGCTTAAGCTATCGTGAAGCATATGAAACAACTCTTCCCTCCTGCATAAGCACTGCTCCTAGTCCTCGACATGAAGCGTCGCAATACACCTCATAATCCTTGCGCTGATCTGGCAAAATCAACACTGGCGATGTAACCAAATGTTTCTTCAATTCCTAGAAACTGGCCTCACATTCCTCAGTCCAATTGAACTTGGTATCCTTCTTTAACAACTCCGTCATAGGCTTCGCAATCTTCGAGAAATTCTCAATGAATCTCCGGTAGTATGCTGCCAGCCCAAGAAAACTCTGGATCTCTCCAACTGTTGTTGGTGCTACCCAATTTGTCACAGTGACAACCTTGGTGGGATCTACTGCTATTCCTTCTCCGGATATAATATGTCCGAGGAATCCAACTTCCTTCAACCAAAACTCACATTTGTTGAACTTGGCGTATAACTGATGTTCTCTGAGCTTCTCCAGTACCAAACGCAAATGCTCCTTATGCTCCTCTTCATTCTTCGAGTAGACCAAAATATCATCAATGAACACCACGACGAACTTATCCAAAAACTCCATAAACACCTTGTCATCATGTTCAAGAAATATGCAGGTGCGTTAGTCAGACCAAATGACATAACCGTATACTCATATAGCCCGTACCTGGTGGTAAAAGCTGTCTTAGGTATATCCTGCTCTCGAATCTTCAACTAATGGTATCCTGATCGCACATCGATCTTGGAAAATACCATAGCTCCTTGCAATTGGTCAAACAAATCATTGATCATCGGCAATGGGTACTTGTTCTTGATGGTCACTTCATTCAGTCCTCGATAATCAACAACCATCCTTAATGATCCATCCTTCTTCTCCACTAGAAGCACTGGTAATCCCCAAGGTGAAGAACTTGGGCGAATATAGCCTTTATCCAGTAACTCCTTAATTTGCTTCTTAATTTCCTCCAAATCTTGTGCGGGCATCCTGTATGGTCTCTTAGATATTGGCCCTGTGCCTGGAAAAAGCTCGATCAAAAACTCAATGTCTCTATCCGGTGGCATGCGTGGCAACTCTTTTGGAAATACATCAGGGAAATCCTTCACCACTGGTACTTCCTCCTGCACAACTCCTGATAAGGAATTTACTTGTGTCCTCTTCGGCTCATGCCGTGATACATACTTGATCCTTCTTCCTTCTAGGGTTGTAAGAGAAATTGTCTTACTAGCGCAATTGATGTTTCCTCCATACATCGACAGCCAATCCATACCCAGAATTACATCCAAACCTTGTGATTCCAAAATGATTAAATCCGAGGGGAAAACATGCCTACCTATACTCAATGGAACTTGAAAACATCCTCGACTGGCCATATACTCCGCTCCTGGTGAGCTTACTAAAATAGGTGTTCTAAGAACTTTGGTGGGCAGTTTATACTTATCCACAAATCCCCTTGATATGTATGAATGTGATGCACCAGTATAAAAAAGAACGATTGCAGTAAATGACTTAACCAAAAACTTACCTATTACTGCATCTGGCTGGGCTTCAACCTCCTCCACATTAACGTGGTTCACCTGTCCCCTATTGAAAGGGTTCAGCTTCTTTCCTGAGCTTCCATTGCCATTTCCATTCTGGGCTTCATGACATTCATTGGCATAATGACCAGTCTTCTGGCACTTAAAGCAAGTGACTTGGCTCAGGTCTCTCTTAGCCGGGGTTGACGGGTTGGTACGGTTCTGGCCGTTGCTTCCTCCATTCCCGTTACCATTCTTGGGGCCATTATGGTTGTGTGAGCTACCTCCTCCATGGGTATGCTGGAAATGTCCTCCCGATTTCGGGGTAAAATGTGGCTTCTGCCGAGCTCCCGAATTGTACTTCCCTTGTCCATACTTCCTCTTGTGGTTCTCAATCTGCTGCTGCTTCCCTTCAATCATAAGAGCATGATCTACCAACTCCTGGTAGTTGTGGAAAGTTGCTATCATCAACTACATGCTCAGCTCATCATTCAGTCCTTCCAGAAACTTCTCCTGCTTAGCTGCATCCGTAGCAACGTCATCTGGGGCATAACGTGCTAGCTTACTAAAGCCATCCACATACTGGCCAACTGTCCGTCCTCCTTGGTGCAAGTTGCTAAACTCATGCTTCTTCATGGCCATAGCTCCTGCTGAAACATGGGCAGTACGGAAAGCCTGCTGAAACTGATCCCATGTGACAATGTCGATAGGATATGTGGCTGTGAAATTCTCCCACCATGATGCTGCGGGTCCTTCCAGCTGATGTGAGGCAAAACGCACCCTCTCCGCATCTGTGCATCCTGCAGTGGTTAACTCCCTTGCTATCTTGCGGAGCCAATCATCTGCAACAATCGGCTCGGTGCTACTGGAGAACACCGGCGGATTTAGCCTAAGAAAATGGGTTAAGTGATCAACAGGTGGTGGCGGTGGTGGGTTGTTGTTGTTGTTGTTCCCCTGATTCTGATTCTGGACTAGCAACTGCATCAACGCATTCTGTTGTTGGATCAACTGAGTGAGCTTCGGTGGGAAAGTGAATCCATTGTCGCGTCTCGGAGGCATCTGAGGGTTTTTAGAAAAGATGAGAATATAGAATAGAATGAGGTCTAGAGGTAAAACACTACCCATATGCACATGAGACAAATGCAAACAAAATTATTTCATTCAATCAAACAAGGGCATACAACGGTCTAACTAGCGTTATAAAAGTGCTCGGACTATACTAGATACATGGGGGAATACTACTACTGTTATGGTGGTCGACTAGAAAAACTGCTCCGATGAAGATTCCATGATATCTGCTCCAGCTTCACCAACATAGTCATCATCGCTATCGTCTGGGTCCGAGTCGATGTCGTCGATGATGATGTAATTCTCCGGACAAGTGCAATCATCTTCTCCTTCAGTTGCGGGAAATCCCATGAACACTTTTAGCTTCTTCTTCAGATCATCATTCTTCTCCACTGGTGTTGCTATTTCCTCCTCATATCCATCGCGTGTAGACTTCAGTTCTTCCTCCAGCTCTGTGATCTTGGTCATGGCCTTCTTCAGGTCTAACATGCCTGCACACATCTGGTTCTCCTGGCGTCGAATGTGCTGGTTTAACTCCTGGATGAAAGATGCAATTGATCTATCTTTCCTGGTGCTGATCATCTCCCATTGCTTATCTCGGCGCCCACAAATCTGGTAGATCGTATCCTTGAGATCCTTGTGGTAAACTTCTCCAATGCGTCCCATGGTGATGTGGGCTGCCATGCTCTTTCCTAGACTCTAGGTTGGTGCATCAAAGGAAAACTCTATGGGCTCAGTGACGGGCATGAATGTCCTTCCCGGGACTTGAACTTGAACCGTCCAACGCTCCTCTTTAGGTAAAGTGGCGTTGTAGGTTCCGGTGAAGCTTGGTACTCCGATGTTCAGGTATCTAGTGACTTCCTTCAGGTGACGTCCAAAGGGTGTATCTTCATCCGGTTGCGTGAACTTGTTCCTTGCATCCGCCATCGTAAAAGAGTAGAAAAGATGAGGAGTCAGAAATGAGAAGAGTGAGTAGTGATCTAGGGCTTTAGCTTAGTGAGCGTGTCCTACAGTCAGCGTGTGCTCTGATACCATCTTGTAGCGACCAGACCTCAAACAGTCTGATCTCTGTGCTTTAGTGTCATCCCTGGATCAGTAATGCTGACACACACAGTATTTGAAGGATTTATAACAGAATGTTAATCACACACTTATTACATTGAATGTCTCAAAAGAGAACTTATTGTTGGAAATATGCCCTAGAGGCAATAATAAATTAGTTATTATTATATTTCCTTGTTCATGATAATCGTTTATTATCCATGCTATAATTGTATTGATAGGAAACTTAGATACATGTGTGGGTACATAGACAACACCATGTCCCTAGTAAGCCTCTAGTTGACTAGCTCGTTGATCAATAGATGGTTACGGTTTCCTGACCATGGACATTGGATGTCGTTGATAACGGGATCACATCATTAGCAGAATGATGTGATGGACAAGACCCAATCCTAAGCCTAGCACAAAGATCGTGTAGTTCGTACGCTAAAGCTTTTCTAATGTCAAGTATCATTTCCTTAGACCATGAGATTGTGCAACTCCCGGATACCGTATGAATTCTTTGGGTGTACCAAACGTCACAACGTAACTGGGTGGCTATAAAGGTGCACTACAGGTATCTCCGAAAGTGTCTGTTGGGTTGGCACGAATCGAAACTGGGATTTGTCACTCCGTGTAAACGGAGAGGTATCTCTGGGCCCACTCGGTAGGACATCATCATAATGTGCACAATGTGATCAAGGGGTTGATCACGGGATGATGTGTTACGGAACGAGTAAAAAGACTTGCCGGTAACGAGATTGAACAAGGTATCGGGATACCGACGATCAAATCTCGGGCAAGTACAATACCGTTAGACAAAGGGAATTGTATACGGGATCGATTGAGTCCTTGACATCGTGGTTCATCTGATGAGATCATCGTGGAACATGTGGGAGCCAACATGGGTATCCAAATCCCGCTGTTGGTTATTGACCGGAGAACGTCTCGGTCATGTCTGCATGATTCCCGAACCCGTAGGGTCTACACACTTAAGGTTCGATGATGCTAGGGTTATAAAGGAAGTTTGTATGTGGTTACTGAATGTTGTTCAGAGTCCCGTATGAGATCTCGGACATCACGAGGAGTTCCGGAATGGTCTGGAGGTAAAGATTTATATATGGGAAGTCATGTTTTGGTCACCGGAAAAGTTTCGGGTTTTATCGGTAACGTACCGGGACCACCGGGAGGGTCCCGGGGGTCCACCAAGTGGGGCCACCATCCCCGGAGGGCTGCATGGGCCAAGTGTGGGAGGGGACCAGCCCCAGGTGGGCTGGTGCACCCCCCACAAGGGCACAAGGCGCCTGGGGTTGGGGGAGGGGGCGCACCCACCTAACTTAGGGGGCAAGTTTCCCCTCTCCCCCCCTTGGCCACCACCCTAGATGGGATTGGGGCTGCCGCACCCCTTGGGGTGGAAACCCTACAGGGGGCGCACCCCCCTCCCTCTCCCCTATATATAGTTGAGGTCTTGAGGGCTGCCAACACATGAGTTTTGACCTCTCCCTGGCGCAGCCCTACCTCTCTCCCTTCTCCTCTCCCGCGGTGCTTGGCGAAGCCCTACGGGATTGCCACGCTCCTCCATCACCACCACACCGTTGTGCTGCTGCTGGACGGAGTCTTCCTCAACCTATCCCTCTCTCCTTGCTGGATCAAGGCGTGGGAGACGTCACCGGGCTATACGTGTGTTGAACGCGGAGGTGCCGTCCGTTTGGCACTAAGATCTCCGGTGATTTGGATCACGACAAGTATGACTCCTTCAACCCCGTTCTCTTGAACGCTTCTGCTTAGCGATCTACAAGGGTATGTAGATGCACTCTCCTTCCCCTCGTTGCTGGTTTCTCCATAGATAGATCTTGGTGACACGTAGGAAAATTTTGAATTTCTGCTACGATCCACAACAGTGGCATCATGAGCTAGGTCTATTGCGTAGATTCTTTGCACGAGTAGAACACAAAGAGTTGTGGGTGTTGATTTTGTTCAATATGCTTACCGTTACTAGTCCAATCTTGATTCGGCGGCATTGTGGGATGAAGCGGCCCGGACCGACCTTACACGTACACTTACGTGAGACAGGTTCCACCGACTGACATGCACTTGGTGCATAAGGTGGCTAGCGGGGAAAAGGGTCCTTATGAAGGGTAAATAGCAATTGGCATATCACGTTGTGGTTTTGCGTAGGTAAGAAAAGTTCTTGCTAGAAACCCATAGCAGCCATGTAAAACATGCAAACAACAATTAGAGGACGTCTAACTTGTTTTTGCAGGGTATGCTATGTGATGTGATATGGCCAAGAAGAATGTGATGAATGATATGTGATGTATGAGATTGATCATGTTCTTGTAATAGGAATCATGACTTGCATGTCGATGAGTATGACAACCAGTGGGAGCCATAGGAGTTGTCTTTATTTATTGTATGACCCGCGTGTCATTGAACAACGCCATGTAATTACTTTACTTTATTGCTAACCGGTAGCCATAGTAGTAGAAGTAATAAGTTGGCGAGAAAACTTCATGGAGACACGATGATGGAGATCATGATGATGGAGATCATGGTGTCATGCCGGTGACGATGATGATCATGGAGCCCCGAAGATGGAGATCAAAAGGAGCAAAATGATATTGGCCATATCATGTCACTATTTTGATTGCATGTGATGTTTATCATGTTTCTACATCTTATTTGCTTAGAATGACGGTAGTAAATAAGATGATCCCTCATTAAAATTTCAAGAAAGTGTTCCCCCTAACTGTGCACCATTGCGAAAGTTTGTCGTTTCGAAGCACCACGTGATGATCGGGTGTGATAGATTCTTACGTTCACATACAACGGGTGTAAGCCAGATTTACACACGCGAAACACTTAGGTTAACTTGACGAGCCTAGCATGTACAGACATGGCCTCGGAACACAAGAGACCGAAAGGTCGAGCATGAGTCGTATGGAGGATACGATCAACATGAAGATGTTCACCGATGATGACTAGTCCGTCTCACGTGATGATCGGACACAGCCTAGTTGACTCGGATCATGTAATCACTTAGATGACTAGAGGGATGTCTATCTGAGTGGGAGTTCATGAGATGAACTTAATTATCCTGAACATAGTCAAAAGATCTTTGCAAATTATGTCATAAGCTCGCGCTTTAGTTCCACTGTTTAGATATGTTCCTAGAGAAAATATAGTTGAAAGTTGACAGTAGCGATTATGCGGACAGTAGAAAGCTTATGTCCTTAATGCACCGCTCAGTGTGCTGAACCCCAAACATCGTCTGTGGATGTTGCGAACATCGGACATACACGTTTTGATAACTATGTGATAGTTCAGTTAAACGGTTTAGAGTTGAGGCACCAAAGACGTTTTCGAAACGTCGCGGAACATATGAGATGTTTCGAGGGCTGAAATTGGGATTTCAGGCTCGTGCCCACGTCAAGAGGTATAAGACCTCCGACGATTTTCTTAGCCTGCAAACTAAGGGAGAAAAGCTCAATCGTTGAGCTTGTGCTCAGATTGTCTGAGTGCAACAATCACTTGAATCGAGTGGGAGTTGATCTTCCAGATGAGATAGTGATGTTTCTCCAAAGTCATTGCCACCAAGCTGCTAGAGCTTCGTGATGAACTATAACATATCAGGGATAGATATGATGATCCTTGAGGTATTCGCGATGTTTGACACCGCGAAAGTAGAAATCAAGAAGGAGCATCAATTGTTGATGGTTGGTGAAACCACTAGTTTCAAGAAGGGCAAGGGCAAGAAGGGATACTTCATGAAACGGCAAATCAGCTGCTGCTCTAGTGAAGAAACCCAAGGTTGAACCCAAACCCGAGACTAAGTGCTTCTGTAATAAGGGGAACAACCACTGGAGCAGAATTACCCTAGATACTTGGTAGATGAGAAGGCTGGCAAGGTCGATAGAAGTATATTGGATATACATTATGTTAATGTGTACTTTACTAGTACTCCTAGTAGCACCAGGGTATTAAGATACCGGTTCGTTGCTAAGTGTTAGTAACTCGAAATAAAGAGCTACGGAATAAACGGAGACTAGCTAAAGGTGAGCTGACGATATGTGTTGGAAGTATTTCCAAGTTTGATGTGATCAAACATCGCACGCTCCCTCTACCATCAAGATTAGTATTAAACCTAAATAATTGTCATTTGGTGTTTGCGTTGAGCATAGACATGATTGGATTATGTCTATCGCAATACGGTTATTCATTTAAGGAGAATAATGGTTACTCTATTTATTTGAATAATACCTTCAATGGTCTTGCACCTAAAGGAATGGTTTATTGAATCTCGATCGTAGTGATACACATTTTCATGCCAAAAGATATAAGATAGTAATGATAGTACCACTTACTTGTGGCACTGCCATGTAAGTCATATTGGTATAAAACGCATGAAGAAGCTCCATGTTGATGGATCTTTGGACTCACTCGTTTTTGAAAAGTTTGAGACATGCGAACCATGTCTATTGGTGTATACGCATGAAGAAACTCCATGCAGATGGATCGTTTGGACTCACTTGATTTTGAATCACTTGAGATATGCAAATCATACCACATGGGCAAGATGACTGAAAAGCCTCGTTTTTCAGTAAGATGGAACAAGATAGCAACTTGTTGGAAGTAACACATTTTGATGTGTGCAGTCCAATGAGTGCTGAGGCATGCAGTGAATATCGTTATGTTCTTACTTCACAGATGATTCGAGTAGATGTTGAGTATATTTACTTGATGAAACACAAGTCTGAATTATTGAATGGTTCAAGTAATTTCAGAGTGAAGTTGAAGATCATCGTGACAAGAGGATAAAATGTCTATGATATGATCATAGAGATGAGTATCTGAGTTACGAGCTTTGGCACGCAATTAAGACGTTGTGGAAATTGTTTCACAATTAATACCGCCTGGAACACCATGGTGTGATGGTGTGTCCGAACATCATAGTTGCACCCTATTGGATATGGTGCGTACCATGATGTCTCTTATCGAATTACCACTATCGTTCATGGGTTAGGCATTAGAGACAACCACACTCACTTAAATAGGGCACCACGTAATTCCGTTGAGACGACACCGTTTGAACTATGGTTTGGAGAAACCTAAGTTGTCGTTTCTTAAAAGTTTGGGGTTGCGAAGCTTATGTGAAAAGTTTCAGGTTGATAAGCTCGAACCCAAAGCGGATAAAATGCATCTTCATAGGACACCCAAAACAGTTGGGTATTCCTCCTAATTCAGATCCGAAAGCAATAGGGATTGTTTCTTGAATCGGGTCCTTTCTCGAGGAAAAGCTTGTCTCGAAAAGTTGAGTGGGAGGATGGTGGAGACTTGATATGGTTATTGAACCATCACTACAATTAGTGTGTAGCAGGGCATAGGAAGTTGTTCCTATGGCACCTATACCAATTGAAGTAGAAGCTTATGATAGTGATCATGAAGTTTCGGATCAAGTCACTACCGTACCTCATAGGGTGACAAGGATGCGTACTGCTTCAGAGTGATACAGTAATCCTGTCTTGAAGGTCATGTTGCTAGACAACAATGAACCTACAAACTATGGAGAAGCGATGGTGGGCCCAAATTCCGACAAATGGTTAGAAGCCATGAAATCCGAGATAGGATCCATGTATCAGAACAAAGCATGGACTTTGGTGGACTTGCCCAATGATCGGCAAGCCATTGAGATAAATGGATCTTTAAGAAGAAGACGGACGTGGATGGTAATATCACCATCTATGAAGCTCGACTTGTGGCGAAGAGTTTTTCACAAGTTCAAGGAGTTGACTACGATGAGATTTTCTCATCCATAGCGATGCTTAAAGTCCATCGGAATCATGTTAGCACAAGCTGCATTTATGAAATCTGGCAGATGGATGTCAAAACAAGTTTCCTTACCAGTTTTCGTAAGGAAAGGTTGTATGTGATACAATCAGAAAGTTTTTGTCGATCCTAAGGATGCTAAAAGGTATGCTGGCTCCAGCGATCCTTCTAAGGACTAGAGTAAGCATCTCGGAGTTGGAATGTACGCTTTGATGAGATGATCAAAGATTTTGGGTTTATACAAAGTTTATGAGAAACTTGTATTTCCAAAGAAGTCAGTGGGAGCACTATAGAATTTCTGATGAGTATATGTTGTTGACATATTGTTGATCAGAAATGATGTAGAATTTCTGGAAAGCATATAGGGTTATTTGAAAAGTGTTTTTCAAGGGAAAACCTGGATTAAGCTACTTGAACATTAAGCATCAAGATCTATGAGGATAGATCAAAATGCTTATTAATACTTTCAAATGAGCATATACCTTGACATGATCTTGAAGGTGTTCAAGATGGATCAGTCAAAGAAGGAGTTCTTGCCTGAGATGTAAGGTACGAAGTTAAGACTTAAAGCTCGACCACGGCAGAATAGAGAGAAAGGACGAAGGTCGTCCCCTATGCTTCAGACGTAGGCTCTATAGTATACTATGCTGTGTACCGCACCAGAAGTGTGCCTTGCCATGAGTCAGTCAAGGGGTACAAGAATGATCTAGGAATGGATCATTGGACAGCGGTCAAAATTGTCCTTGGAGAAAATAAGGACATGTTTCTCGATTATGGAGGTGATAAAGAGTTCAGCGTAAAGGGTTACGTCGATGCAAGCTTTAACACCTATCCGAGTGACTCTGAGTAGCAAACCGGATACGTATAGTGGAGCAACCATTTGGAATAGCTCCAAGTGGAGCGTGGAAGCAGCATTTACAGAATGACCTAGAGATTTGCGAAGTACATACGGATCTGAAAGTTGCAGACCCGTTGACTAAAACCTCTCTCACAAGAAAAACATGATCAAACCCCAGAACTCATTGAGTCTTAATCACATGATGATGTGAACTAGTTTAATGACACTAGTAAACTCTTTGGATGTTGGTCACATGGCGATGTGACGTGTGAGTGTTAATCACATGACGATGTGAACTAGATTATTGACTCTAGTGCAAGTGGGAGACTGTTGGAAATATGCCCTAGAGGCAATAATAAATTAGTTATTTTTATATTTCCTTGTTCATGATAATCGTTTATTATCCATGCTATAATTGTATTGATAGGAAACTCAGATACATGTGTGGGTACATAGACAACACCATGTCCCTAGTAAGCCTCTAGTTGACTAGCTCGTTGATCAATAGATGGTTACGGTTTCCTGACCATGGACATTGGATGTCGTTGATAACGGGATCACATCATTAGCAGAATGATGTGATGGACAAGACCCAATCCTAAGCCTAGCACAAAGATCGTGTAGTTCGTATGCTAAAGCTTTTCTAATGTCAAGTATCATTTCCTTAGACCATGAGATTGTGCAACTCCCGGATACCGTAGGAATGCTTTGGGTGTACCAAACGTCACAACGTAACTGGGTGGCTATAAAGGTGCACTACAGGTATCTCCGAAAGTGTCTGTTGGGTTGGCACGAATCGAGACTGGGATTTGTCACTCCGTGTAACGGAGAGGTATCTCTGGGCCCACTCGGTAGGACATCATCATAATGTGCACAATGTGACCAAGGGGTTGATCACGGGATGATGTGTTACGGAACGAGTAAAGAGACTTGCCGGTAACGAGATTGAACAAGGTATCGGGATACCGACGATCGAATCTCGGGCAAGTACAATACCGTTAGACAAAGGGAATTGTATACGGGATCGATTGAGTCCTTGACATCGTGGTTCATCCGATGAGATCATCGTGGAACCCGCTGTTGGTTATTGACCGGAGAACGTCTCGGTCATGTCTACATGGTTCCCGAACCCGTAGGGTCTACACACTTAAGGTTCGATGACGCTAGGGTTATAAAGGAAGTTTGTATGTGGTTACCGAATGTTGTCCGGAGTCCAGGATGAGATCCCGGACGTCACGAGGAGTTCCGGAATGGTCCGGAGGTAAAGATTTATATATGGGAAGTCATGTTTTGGTCACCGGAAAAGTTTCGGGTTTTATCAGTAACGTACCGGGACCACCGGGAGGGTCCCGGGGGTCCACCAAGTGGGGCCACCATCCCCGGAGGGCTGCATGGGCCAAGTGTGGGAGGGGACCAGCCCCAGGTGGGCTGGTGTGCTCCCCCCCCCCCCACAAGGTCCCAACGCGCCTAGGGTTGGGGAAGGGGGCGCACCCACCTAATTTAGGTGGCAAGTTTCCCCTCTCCCCCCCCCCTGGCCGCCACCCTAGATGGGATTGGGGCTGCCGCACCCTTTGGGGTGGAAACCCTAGAGGGGGTGCACCCCCTCCCTCTCCCCTATATATAGTTGAGGTCTTGAGGGCTGCCAACACATGAGTTTTGACCTCTCCCTGGCCCAGCCCTACCTCTCTCCCTTTTCCTCTCCCGCGGTGCTTGGCGAAGCCCTGCAGGATTGCCACGCTCCTCCATCACCGCACGCCGTTGTGCTGCTGCTGGACGGAGTCTTCCTCAACCTCTCCCTCTCTCCTTGCTGGATCAAGGCGTGGGAGACGTCACCGGGCTGTACGTGTGTTGAACGCGGAGGTGCCGTCCGTTCGGCACTAGGATCTCCGGTGATTTGGATCACGACGAGTACGATTCCTTCAACCCCGTTCTCTTGAACACTTCCGCTTAGCGATCTACAAGGGTATGTAGATGCACTCTCCTTCCCCTCGTTGTTGGTTTCTCCATAGATAGATCTTGGTGACACGTAGGAAAATTTTGAATTTCTGCTACGATCCCCAACACTTATTACAATAAATATGGCTTAAGGCCATCTAATAACGATAACAACGGAAGGCTTGGAAGATAAGCGAGTCCATCAACTCCAACGGCATCACTGAGTATAGATCCATGACCTAAAAGCACCTTACTCGTCGTCTGAAAAGTCTGCAACATGAACGTTGCAGCCTGAAAACGGATCAGCACATGGAATATGCTGGCAATGTAACACATAGAGAGCAATGAAGGAAATAAAGCTATACTACATGCATATATGGCTGGTGGAAAGCTCTATGTTTACAGTTTTTGCGTAAAGCCAATTTTTCCCTACTACAAAGGAATAAATTTTATTTAGCTATCATGGTGGTTGTTAAACATTGAGAGTGTAGACACCCTCTCAATCCCAATTAAATATCATCATTAAAACCCAACAATATTAATTAAAGTAACATGATGAGATTCACATGATAATCCAAGTACTAGATACTCAAGATGTCCATAACCGGGGAGACGGCTAACCATGATTACTTTATACACTCTGCAGAGGTTTGCACACTTTTCCCCACAAGACTCGATCTCCTCCGTTGGGATTCTCGCACTACATGGTGTTTGAGAAATGGATGACCGAGACATAGTCTTTCAGAAGCGCTAGCACCTTACGATCGGGTAGACCGTTACACCTACTTTCCCCTACATCTGCTAGTCTACCCCTGTAAGAGTTCGCACGACTTAATCAACTATGCTAGAGCCCATAGTAGCTTGTGGCTACACACGGAAGTCTCTAGCATGAATAATCTCATGATCCCTTTGAGCCTGGGTGGCGGTCCATAAAGAAAACAGGAAACCGCTGGAATACCCAGGTGCCTCAATCCACCCAGATGTGTATTAAAGTTATCACCTTAGATAAATCATTAACTTAAGAATTCTCACATCTGTCATGGATACACTCACCCAATCCACGTCTACTAGCATAGCACGGCATAATAAGCAAACGTAGAGTAACTCCCAAGGGTTTGATAACAAAGCAGGTAATAGGTACTACCTCATCTACTGCCCAAAACCCACATATTAATCAGGTCCTAATCATGCAATTATTTGAGGGTTGATCTAATATAATAAAACTGGGTAGTAAAGAGATATGATCAAAGTGTTACTTGCCTTGCTGATGATCCAGGAAACCTAGAGATTCAAAGTAGCAAGCGGCGCACTCCGGGAACTCTATCGCAAACAAACAAGCATACAATAAGTACTCTTCTAATGCACAGGTAAAACTCAAATAAAAGATCTAACCAGAAAGTTCAACTTAAGAACTCCGGTTTGCAAAAAGAATCAAAACAAATGAAACAACGAAAGTCAAACGGCCAAAGAAATAAGCCTCGTTTACTAATTTGGACCTAAGTCAAGTTTTACAGAAGCAAAAACTTGTTTGAGTTGATTAATCGGAAAGAGGGTTTCGAGACAAAACTCTAGGCGCTTGAATCGCCTGATTCCGATAAACGAGCGAAAAGTTATACTAGAACGAAAATCGGATCAGAAATCGCGATCAGAAATAATCGTGGAAAATCCGAGAAAAAGAAAAACTGACGAACAGGCTAACGAACGAACGTTCGCTGTCTGCGGCTAAACGACATAAACCGTTCGTTAAAAAGAACACACGGACGAACGTCCGCTAAATAAATTAAACCGGAAAAAACAGATCTATGTTTTTTTTTAAACAAACGAACGAAAAACTGGCGGAAAACCGAACGGTTTTCTCGAGGAAAAACCGCCGGCGGAGGGGTGGTGGCTACCTCCAGCGAGGGGGCGGCGGGGTTCAGCGGGGTTGGCGGGGCGGTGGCGTGCGGGGGGGGGGCGTCCGGCGGCGGGCTGCGCGGGATCCGGTGGCGACGGTAGGGTTAGGGTTCAGCGCGGGGCTGAGGCTCGGGTGGGCTCGAGGCGGCGCCTTATAAAGGCCCGGCCAGGCGGAGTCCTGGCCGAACACGGCCCAAAGTCGATTTCGTTTTTTTAAATACTTTCGCGTAGAAAAACAAATAAAAGAAATACTAAACGGACTCCAAAAATCCTGAAATAAATTTTCCCCTGCTTCTAAAATCAAGCCGGTCAAGAAGAACATTTGTTTGGAGCCTAAATGCAATTTTGAAAAATGCTTATTTTTCCTAAATTCAAATAAAATAGCAATAAACTCCAAAATAAAATCTTATTTGGTTTTATTATCAAATCCTCAATATTTCTTTATTTTAGGAAAGTCATTTTATTCCCTCTCTCATATTTTTATTATAGAAATAATTGAAGGTGAAATAAATAAAATCAAATGATCCTATTTTCAAAATTTGAGAAAACTCAATTATGAAAATATTGAAATTCCCAACTCTGTCCGTTGGTCCTTGAGTTGCGTAGAATTTCTAGGATTGAGCCAAAATGCAATAAAATATGATATGCAATGATGATCTATGTATAACATTCCAAATTGAAAGTTTGAGATGTTACAATGATGTAGACAAGATAAACTCACGTATGAATAAACCCCATCTTGTTACCCTTAATAGCAATGATACATGCATGCCATGTCTCGTCACTGAGATTGAGCACCGCAAGATTGAACCCATCACAAAGCTCCTCTTGCCATGACAAGAAAAATCAATCTAGTTGGCCAAACTAAACCAATAAACCGGAGAAGAAATACGAGGCTACACAAATCATGCATAAAAGAGTTCAGAGAAAACTCAAATAACATTCATGGATAGATCTGATCATCGGATCCCAACAAACACACTGAAAAAGTCACTACATCGAGTAGATCTCCAAGAACATCAAGGGGAACATTGTATTGAAGATCAAAGAGAGGGAAGAAGTCATCTAGCTACTAACTATGGACCTATAGGTCTATGGTAAACTACTCATGCATCATCGGAGAGGCAGCAAGGTTGATGTAGAGCCCCTCCATGACCGTTTCCCCCTCTGGAAGAGTGCCGGAAAAGGCCTCTAGATTGGACCTCGTGGTTCTGGAACTTGCGGCAACGGAAAAAGTATTTCCTCTTTGTCTTTGTTGGTATCACAATTTATGGGCATTTATAGAGGAAGAATTAGGTCAAACGGAGCCACGTGGGCCCGTCAAGCCACTAGGTCGCGCCCTGGTGCCTCATGGGCCACTACTCCTATTGGGGAACATTGCATGGAAACAAAAAATTTCTACGCACACACAAGATCTATCCATGGAGATGCATAGATACAAGAGGGGAGAGTGTGTCTACGTACCCTCGTAGACCGTTAAGCGGAAGAGTTTATCACGCGGTTGATGTAGTCGTACTCTTTGCGATCATATCATGATCCAACCGATCTAGTGCCAAACGGACGGCACCTCCGAGTTAAGCACACATGCGGCTCGATGATGTGTCCACCTTCTTGATGCAGCAAGCGGGAGAGGAGAAGTATATGGGATCACAACCAATATGACGGCATGGTGGTGATGGTGGTGGTGGAGTACCGATAGCGCTTCATTAAGCGTCGCCGGAATGAAGCGGTGGAACTACGGAGTAACGGGAGAGAGAGGGGCGCCAAGGGCTTGGTATTTTCTCTTGGGGCGCCCCTTTCCCTCTATATATAGGTGGAGGGGTGTGGTAAACAGCCCCTCCAAGCCCTACGGCGCAGCTAAAGGGGAGAGGGCTTGGACTCCAAGTCCAATCCTATTCCTACTAGGACTCCTTCCTTTTTTGCCTTCCCTAGTAACATGGGCTTTTGAGGACTTGGTGCGCTGATGCCTGTTAGAACTACATCGGTATTTCCCCAAAGAGGAAGGGATGATGCAACACGGCGATGGTAGGTATTTCCCTCGGTGATGAGATCAACGTTATCGAACTAATAGGAGAACCACACAACATAAGGTAAACAGCCCTTGCACACAAATAACAGCCCCTGGTACGACCACATGCGGTTACGACAATGTTGAACTCGACGGTGGGTTCCTCAGCTCATGGTGTTCCCTTTATGAAAATGCTTCATTTTGGTGTAGATTTTGGATACACACCTAGATTTTCCTCCTTTCTCCACCAGACCTTCAACAACTGACCAAAACAAGAAGATTTACACATCTTTGCAAATATTAGTGATTATTATGCAACACGAAGTGATATTCAAATAAAATCCTTAGAAAAGTCAAGATTAAAATTAGGAAAACATGAGTGTAAAACACACACACCAAACTCAAGCCTTGATCCTCCATGAGCAAAGAAATGTGATCCGTTGGGAACATAAAGTTTAATTTTGTGATTCAAAGGAGGTTAGAGTTCACTTACGATTTACACAGATAACCCACCATGTTTATCCGCGTGAAGACTTAGCTTAGATAGGAGACTCGACGAGGTTAATGCAAAAAATGTTGTTAGACCAAGTCGCTTAGAGAAAAACTGAAGCTTAATGTTTACTCTACTTTGATCTAGTCAACGCCTATTTGTCGGGAAACCTGAAATTTAAGTAAAAATCCTTTAAGAGTGCGAGTCGTGTCAAAAGTAGGACTAGAGTCTTTTGACACTACCACTGTTGTCATCGAGATTTTTTAGAAGTTCTCGTCAGCAATTGAGTTGGTGGATTGCTCATAGGCTAGCATTGTACCCTTATTTGCAACTTTGTTTTGTAGAATGTAAAAAGGACAAACATATATGCTTGAAGTACAATGCCTTTTAGATAAATTCTGGGATGATACAATTCACAAAAATTAGAGTAGTACTTCCTCTGTCGGGGTTTACGGGTCCCCTCGTATTTTGTGACAAAGTTTGACTATTGATTTGACTAGTCAAAATATGACTCGTATGCCATAAAATTTATACAGTTGGATTCGAATTCAAAGGAATTTTCCAATTATACTATTATTTTTGTGGTATCTAACTTAATTTTTGCTAGTTAAATTTAAGGTCAAAGTTTGCAAAAATCAATTAGAGACTAATAAATCCAGAAGAAAGAAGTAGTTCTATAAATTATAAGAAATTTAGTATCTTTATTCCTATGGAGCGGATGCTTCATATAGGAAAAGTTCCTGTGAGAAGAAATGTTTTAGGAATCCATTAAAAATCATGTAAACCAAATGAGACCTGAAATAGACGAAAACCGGCGGTAAGCTTAGAAAAGCGCTTGTGAAAATGAATCGATTTTTTTTGACCGATAGCTTAGACGCTTATTTAGTCACATCTGCTACAGAAACAAAAGCATGTGCTTACATCAAAACAAATGTATCTTTACTAACACGTCTCTAAGCACCTTACATTATAGATGGTGTTAGATTACCGTAAACAAGACCCTTTTCTAGTGCTCCACGGTGTACATGTTCTAAGGATGTCACATAGGCCAAAAAGTAATGTGTCAAAACATTTAAAGAGGGGAAAGAACACTACTGTGACCACAAGAAGAAACGATGCTAAGCGCATGGACCTATGCAAAATGCCTATCAACCAATGCATGGACTAGTTTAGTTGTTAAGCAGTTAAGTGAGCAAAGCTTAGCTACAAAAACTAAACACCTATGTATTGGGGAGTTAATTGCTATTTTTTTAACGAACTTAGCAAACTAGGAAAACAAGTTAGGTAATAATCTTCTTACTTTGTTAAATAAACATCAAACTAGGAAAAACTAGTAAGAACTAGATAAGAGGTAAATGCACCACATGCGTTTGAACTTGCCACAGATGCATCATGGCCCATCACATGAATAGACAACTTTCCCCGTCAGCTTAATGCGGCAATCCATGTCAGACAGGATAACTAGCACCTATGTCTTCTTTATTTTATTGAGACAAGCACCCTTTTTTCTAAGAGGGACAAGTACCCATATCTTGTGAACGAGCATCCACATGGAGCTCAAATAGACCGCAGTCAATGCGCCCCATTTCCAACATTTTAGCGTTTTCAAACTAATATTCTAGCAGTTAGAATATTATTATGATATAAATAATACATATAGATAAAATAAATTATTTTAAAGAATTTTTTAAAATAACTTTTAAAATATTAACTTATTATTTTTAAAAATATTGATAGATCTAAAGTAATAGTTATGGATTATAAATATATCTGTACAATTTAAATAATATTTATTTGAGGATGTGCAATCCGGGGCACACTAGAATCATACTTTTTATTGTATAAATACTTTTCTATTGACTTTAGTTTCAAAATAGCAAAAGGGCCCGTGTGTTGCAACAGAAAAAATCACAATCTTCAATGGGCCTGACCACATTTTACTGCATCAGTGAGATACACTATAACTCTCTATTTCATGAAATCACGAACAGTTTTTTAAATCGACCGTTTTTTAGGCTCATGAATATATTTGAAATCGTGAAATTTTTTGAAAAAGTTTGAACAATTTACAAATTATCACACATTTTCTAAAGTCAAAAGCATTTTTTGAATTCATAGAAATTTTATAATAGTTGCAATTTTCTAAAATAGTAATCTTTTTATATACATTTTGCTTGAATCAGCGAAAATTTCTTGAATCGACGGACCAAATTGGTGGAACAATTTTTGAAATCAACGAATTTGTTCTTGATTTAATGAACATTTTCAGAAATGTATGATCATTTGTTGAATGAGTGGATATTTTATGACTGAATAAACTATTTTATAAGTCATGAGCAGTTTTTGCATTTTCAGAATATTTTTCCATTCATGAATTTTTTTTTAATTGGCAAAATTGTGTTCAATTTTATTAACATTTACCAAAATTTTGTTTTCAAATATTTTTTGAATAAGTAAACATTTTTCCAGAAAATAACGAACATTTATTTAATCCGTAAATAATTTATATTTTATTAAAAAATTATTTCAAATTATCATTTTTAAAATTTTGGGAACTTTTTTGAAGTCAAAAATTATATAAAGTAGAAAATGAAAAACAGAAAAGAGAAACAAGAAATGAAAAACATAATTTAGAAAACAGGCCGCATGGACATGGGCTGGCACAAATGGGCGCATTGCGTCTTCTCCTAGCGCGTAGAGCACTGTATAGGTCGTCCCTACTGCATGGGCTGGCCCAAGCAAGAGATTCCCCTGTGTAAATGTTTCTTAACACTTATCGGTGGCATTGGTTTGTAATATTTTGCAACTTTTGGGCTATTTCCGTGACATACCACCAGAAGCAATTGCCCTTTTCTTATTACTTCCAAAAGGGACCGTGTGTTGCAACGGGAGAAAAAAAAATCTCTAATGTCCTTGATCACATTTTGCTGCATCACCGAGATACACTATCTCTCCCAATTTCATGATAATGAACATTTTTTGTAACTCGTGAAGATATATGAAATTATGAACAATTTTCAAATTCATGAACACTTTTACCAATTTTCAAATATTTTTTAATTCATGAACATTTTATACCATTTGCGCACATTTTTCTAAAGTTGGAAACATTTGTTTAATAGTTTTCTTTAATCGGCAAACATTTATAGAATAGACGAGCATTATTTGGGAAATTGGTGGAACAATATTTGGAATTCACGAACATTTTTTAATTTAACAAATATTTTTTGAAATGCATGATCATTTTTTTAATCAACGAACATTTTATGAATGAAAAACTTTTTTGTAAGTCATTAAAAGTTTTTGAATTTTTAGTATATTTTTGCATTCATGAACATTCCAAATTTTGTTAAATTTCAATACATTTTGTAATACACGGACTTTTTCAAAAATCAAGAGCATTTTTTTGATTTCCCAAACATTTGATTTCAAAATTGCAAACCCTTTTTGTATAAACAAATATTTTCTTATAAAATCGCAAATATTTTTTGAATCCACATACATTTTCTGATTTATTAAACATTTTTTTTTGAACTTTGATGAAGTTACAAATTATTTAAAGTAGAAAAAAACGAAAATAAAAAAAATAAAATTTTAAAAACAGGCTGCCCGGACATCAGCCGGCCCAAACGGGGAGGCTGTGTGTTCTCCGAGCGCGCAGTATAGGAGGTCCAAACTTCATGGGCCGGCCCAGGCAGGGATTCCTTGTGTGCAGCATTTTTTTATCACTTGTAGGTGTCATTGGTTGCTACTACTCCCTTTGTTCCTAAATATAAGTCTTTGTAGAGATTTCACTATGAATCACATACGGATGTATCTAGATACATTTTAGAGTATAGATTCACTCATTTTGCTCCGTATGTGCTTCATGGTGAAATCCCTCCAAAGACTTACATTTAGGAACGGAGTGAGTATTTTGCAACTTTGGGGGCAATTTTCATGACATAACGCAAGAAGTAGTAACACCTTTATTATTATGTGTGCGGGTTCAATATCAAAAACTATGGGGTCTTTTTTGCAAAAAGTGCGTGACGGTGAACCCCGACAGATTCAACCCGTGCTTTATTATTAGAGAAAAGAAATATTTTTGGCAAACATGATTTTTTTGTAGCATAACACATTTTTCCAAAGCGGGACAAACCTTATTAAAACAACATAAACATTTCCTTAAGCATGAACTCTTTAATACATTACAGGAATATTCTAAAATTATATAAATATTTATTTAAATATTAAATTTTCAAAAAGAGGTTATTGTTTTTGTTAAATATGTGAACACTTTTTATATTATATTGTTTTGGTAACAAGACATAAAGGGTTTTTTCAAGAGTAGTCCTAGGCGCCGATCGACCGGCTGATCGCCGCGCGGCCACACAATGCGCGTGTCCCCTCCTTCTTCCTCCTGCTAGTTTCTCCGTATCACGTGCTTTCTCGCCGCCCTCCCGTGGCCTTCGGCTTCAAGCTCAGGAGCAGCTCGTCGGCTGGACGACTAGCAAAAAACAATTGCTAAAAATGGTTCCAGCTCGGTTTCGGCCGGTTCCAGCAAAATCAATTGCCGATTCCAGCAAAAAAACACAACTGCAGCAAAAAAATTCAACGTGCCTCGCTGCCGCAGCTCATGAAGAGAATTTGGTTCCTGCAAAAAAATCGAGCAAAAAAAAATCAACGTGCCTCGCTGCCGCAGCTCATGAAGAGAATTTGGTTCTTGCAAAAAAAATCAATGGGTTCTAGCAAACCAGATCGCCGGTTGTAGCACATTGCTCGCGAAGCCCCGTTGCAAGCTGAGGAAGAAGGTTGGTTCCAGCAAAAAAAAGGTACTGGTTCGAGCAAATGGATCACTCCAGCATCATGAGATCATGCTCGCTCGCCGCATGCCCATGATAGCACTGTTGGGGAACGTTGCAGAAAATTAAAATTTTTCCTACGGTTTCACCAAGATCCATCTATGAGTTCATCTAAGCAACGAGTCAAGGGAGAGAGTTTGCATCTACATACCACTTGTAGATCGCGTGCGGAAGCTTGCAAGGTGATGATGTAGTCATACTCGACGTGATTCGAATCACCGATGACCAAGTGCTGAACGGACAGCACCTCCGCGTTCAACACACGTACGGGACGGGAGACGTCTCCTCCTTCTTGATCCAGCAAGGGGGAAGGAGAGGTTGAGGAAGACAGCTCCACCGGCAGCACGACGGCGTGGTGATGGTGGAGAGGCAGTACTCCGACAGGGCTTCGCCAAGCACACAACGGAGGAGGAGAGGTGTTGGGGAGGGGAGGGCTGCGCCTTGGAGGGTGGTGCGGCTGCCCTCCCCTCACCCCTCTATTTATAGGGGGAAGGGAGAAGGGGGCCGGCCCCCTAGAACCCATCTAGGGGGGGGGGTGCGGCGGCCTAGGGGAGAGGGGAGAGGGTGGCTTGCCCCCCAAGCCAAGGGGGCGCCCCCTCTAGGGTTCCCCCCTCAACCCTAGGCGCATGGGCCCAAGGGAGGGGGTGCGGCCAGCCCACCAGGGGCTGGCTCCCTGCCCCACGCAGCCCATGTGGCCCCCCGGGAGGGGTGGCCCCTCCCGGTGGACCCCCGGAACCCTTCCGGTGGCCCCGGTACAATACCGGTATGACCCCAAAACTTCCCAGTGTCCATTTGACAACTTCCCATATATAAATCTTTACCTCCGGACCCTTCCGGATCTCCTCGTGACGTCCAGGATCCCATCCGGGACTCCGAACAACATTCGGTAGTCACATACTAGTCTTCCTAATAACCCTAGCGTCACCGAACCTTAAGTGTGTAGACCCTACGGGTTCGGGAGACACGCAGACATGACCGAGACGCTCTCAGTCAATAACCAACAGCGGGATCTGGATACCCATGATGGCTCCCACATGCTCCTCGATGTTGTCATCGGATGAACCACGATGTCGAGGATTCGATCAAACCCTGTATGCAATTCCCTTTGTCAATCGGTACGTTACTTGCCCGAGACTCGATCGTCGGTATCCCAATACCTTGTTCAGTCTCGTTACCGGCAAGTCACTTTACTCGTACCGTAATGCATGATCCCGTGTCCAACACCTTGGTCACATTGAGCTCATTATGATGATGCATTACCGAGTGGGCCCAGAGATACCTCTCCGTCATACGAAGTGACAAATCCCAGTCTCGATCCGTGTCAACCCAACAGATACTTTCGGAGATACCTGTAATGCACCTTTATAGTCACCCAGTTACGTTGTGACGTTTGATACACCCAAGGCACTCTTACGGTATCCGGGAGTTACACGATCTCATGGTCGAAGGAAGAGATACTTGACACTGACAAAGCTCTAGCAAAACAAACTACACGATCTTTTATGCTATGCTTAGGATTGGGTCTTGTCCATCACATCATTCTCCTAATGATGTGATCCCGTTATCAACGACATCCAATGTCCATAGTCAGGAAACCATGACTATCTGTTGATCACAACGAGCTAGTCAACTAGAGGCTCACCAGGGACATATTGTGGTCTAAGTATTCACACGTGTATTACAATTTCCGGATAATACAGTTATAGCATGAATAAAAGACATTTATCATGAACATTGAAATATAATAATACTTTTATTATTGCCTCTAGGGCATATTTCCAACAAGCACTTCTCGTCATAGGTTGCAGCGCGCAGCACCGGCGGTTGCAGCTCCTCTCCGGCCGGTTGCAGCAAGCCACGCCAACCTAGGTCGTGGCGGCACCTCTCGTCGTAGTTTTGCTTCCGCCAAATGCTACTCCCTCCGTAAAGAAATGTAAGAGCGTTTACATCACTAAAATAGTGTTCTAAACGCTCTTATATTTGTTTCCAGAGGGAGTAATAGTTATAGTATCCACCAAATACTAGCTAGCATCCGCCAATGCAAGCTAGTATGCATGGTTATAAGTAGTTTCCACCAAAAGATTGAAGAAAAAAATTAAACAAAGTGGCTTCCCCCAAAACATGCTAGGAGCTTTCCGCCAAAGAAAAAGATTAGCATCGGTTCTTCGCCATCCAGATGGAGAGAGAACGCATGATTGCTTTTGGTTCGTCATGTGGATGTTCGGACTCTCGCAAAGCCTCTGTTTGGTTTCGATTTGCGAAAAAATGGACGTTCGAACATGTCGGCGGATCAAAAGGGTACCACGTTGGATGACAAGCTGTGTCCAGACTGGTCGGTCCGGACAGTGGACGGTTCGGCGGTCCGCTTTGGAGATGCCCTTAGCACAATCTATCCGGTGTCAGGGGACATTACAGACAATTCATACGCAATCCATAATTTCATAGTTGCTCAAATCAAACAATTTTCACCTTCCCCACTTTCTCACTTTCACAGTCCGTTTTTTTTTTTGAAGCTATCCGTAATTAATTTGGCAGCTGCTTTTCAACAGTTCATAGTTGAGCAGCTTTTAAAAATTCCACGGTTGAACCAAAACACAACCTAAGCATGAATCCAGGTGCGACCCGTCCGACCGAAGCCGAACGTGCTCGTATGCGACTGCCGCTGGGCTTTCAGGCTGCCATGCACTGGACTGGATCATTGGCCCGCGTTTCAGGCTACCATCGTCCATCGCTATTGGTCAATCGATTTTCTCGTCTCCCTCTGGTCAAACAATTGCATCCGCCAGCGCTTCCTTCACATCTCGATCTACCAAAAGTCCAAAACCAAAAGAAGAGCAGGAGGAGCCATGAATGGCCGGTGTCTGAACCTGGTGGTCAATCACATGAGCTGCCGCTTTCCCTTCAGCATCCACCGTATCAATCCGGCAAACCTGTTCTACCCGGCCGGATCGCCGGTCTCCGGGCAAGGCCTTTCAGCCGATGCAACGGCGGCAATGGAGGACGTCCCGCTGCCTCCAGCCTCCATCTCCTTCGACTGGCCCAGCGGCCCGCCGGGGCAATACTGCTCCAGGGATTTCATGGCCTTCGGCAGCAACCGGGACAAGATCATCGCCGTGGACAGCACAGGGGACACCTACCTTTACGATGCCGCCGCGCACAGTATCCACTTCAGCACCAATATGCCGATGATGCTCCAGCGCGTGATGAAACCCATGTCGGCCGCCGTCGGTGACTACGGCCTCTTCGTCATGAGTGGCATCGATCACCAGTTCGCGGCTCTGATGGACGGCCGCAACCACAACGACTGCAATTGGCAGCCGAACTGGCACTGGCAATCCCTCCAGCCACCTCCCTTCCCCGGCCGCCTCCAGCGACAACCTTACCCCTTCGAAATCGGCGCTTACACGGCGGTCGGCGATCAGTTCTGCGTGTCCACCGTGGGAGCCGGCACGTTCCGCTTCGACACAGAGAGCGGCGAGTGGAGCAAGATCCGCCCGTGGGCGCTGCCGTTCAGAGGCCGCGTCGAGTACGTCCCCGAGCACAGGCTCTGGATCGGCTTCTCCGACAGAGGCGAGCAGAAGGAGCTCTGCGCGTCCGACCTCGCCCTCGCCGCCGTGTCCGCGTGCGCGAGCAGAAGTAGTACTTATAATAAACAGGATGTCTCTGTGCAGAAGTAGACTGTCTCTGTGTGACGCAACTGAAACTACTGGGTGCAATGCTAGATATTTCAGCTGCGTTACGGCGTGTAGGCAGGAAGGAGACACGGGCCGTTGGTTGTTCTACTGTTACCAGCGAGGCTCTCAGCTGCGCAATCAACTAGTATCGACGACACAGGGTCTTGTACGTACTTCTACGTTACATGAAACGACAGGTCATAGGAAGGGCTGTGAGAGGGGAACAGTCGCCTAGCATCCTGACGTTGCAAAAGCTGGTGCCGCTTGCATCCTCAGTATCCCAAGTTCTTTCTGCCTGATCCAAGATAGCGAGTGACCCGGAACAAGAACTTGCCGGAGCGAGATGCCTGGACTGAACCCAGTGTTGTTCTGTCAACAGGGATATCTGCATTTACCTAGTACTGTATCACTTAGTCCCCTGCGAGAAAGGTATTCAGTTCAGTAATAGTTGCAAGTGCTATTCCGGAATCCGGATCACGGCTTGCATTCCTCTTCTCCTTCTTTGTACAGGTTTCAGGACGCAGTCCCAGTGCCCAAATATTCATCGAGCAAGCAAAACAGTTCTGTCAGTCACAAACAGCAATTTCGTATGCCTTTCAGTTTCAAGGCTGCTAATTCAATTCCGCAAGCATATATGTTCAAGGGATCCAAGCAATCGCTACAGAAGGTATGGCTCAAAAAATAAAAAGGTAGCTGGTGCCTAAAAAGTGAGCTGATCCACCAACTTATAATTGAACAACGAGGATAACGAAGTATATTATCAAGTGCACAACTCTGAAAGAAACCAACAGGGTTTAGTCTTGCAAAAACATGGCAACATATGTCATCCGAACTCTGAAAAACTCTAGAAAATACTGTGTATAGGAAGGACTCACGCCAACGCCAGCCACAAATAGTCATGTCTTGAAATTTAGCTTGGAACGATAACAGATTTAGCAGTCGCGTGACCACTCGCGTGCCTCGTCCTGAATGATAACGAAGGAGAGGATGAACATCAGGCTGCGCCGCGTTGAACATGCAGTCATCCTGTTTCCGACAGCCACCGCATGCAGACGACCACCATGATTTTAACTTGCCTCCTGGCAGAGGCGGTCATGCAGTGGGTCGCACCGAGGAGAGGATTTTGTGCAAGTTTGACGCGAGAACAAGCAGTCGACGGGCATCAACTCAGGGCTCCTTGCCGCACAGGGCGCAGCGCGGCGAGCAAGTCCGTGCAAGTCCAGCATCTGTGCAGCCAGGCCAGCGATGTGCCTTCGGTGCCCAAGGACGCCAGATCAGCTTCCAGTGCGGTGCGGCGCTGTCGTCCTGGAACATGGCAGAGTAGGATGGCGCCAATGAACATTAGTAACTCGGTCAGTATACGACATAAAAAAAAAATTAAACTCTACTGTCTGATATATTATTAGGGGTTTCAAAATTCAATCGACAATTTGGTAAGGTATTCCACACAAGGCAATATGGCAGCATTTGATCAAAATCTGTAGAAACAAGGATTTACACACTTATCGTCAAGTGAACACCCATAAAAATTTAATCAAGAACACTAATGGGCCTGCTTCAGAGTGAGAAGTAGGATTTTCAGGTAGCAGACTGAACATGAGGCAATATGACAACATTTGATCAAAATCTGTGAACAGCAAGCGGGAAAAGCAGGGCATACGAAATAAACATTTACTCCCTCTGTAAACTAATATAAGAGCATTTAGATCACTAAAGTAGTGATATAAACACTCTTATATCAGTTTACGGAGGGAGTACAACCTTATCTTCAAGTGAAACCCGTAGAAACTCAAACAAGAGTACAGCTAAAAAAAATGTAGGTACATTTTTCAGGTTCAGGGTGGGAACCAGCCCTCTTAGCATCTGAAGCAAAATTTCAGTTGGGAACCTATGGTGGCTGAAGAAAGTTGAAGAAGGCACTAACCGGAAACACTTGAAGAATAACACAATGTACTGCATGTAGAATTTTTTATAAGTCAAACCTCACAAACTTTGACCAAGATTTTGGAGAATAACATTTACATTTGGTCAAAGTTTACAAAGTTTGACTTTTTTTCAAAATTCTATATGCACTACATTATGAAAGGGAGGGAGTATTTCATTTCTTGGAGCCAAAAAGCTGTCGTAGGTCAATTGCGTTCACCGTCTTTACTGCTGTAGAATCTTTATTTGCCGATTTGGACCGAGCTGTTGGCTTGAAAAGGAGCATCACTCTGCGTTGTAGTTCTGGCAACAGAGTTGGCCATAACAAGTAAAGTGCGGCTTCAACCTGTTTCTCCGTAATCTGGAAAAATAAGAGAGTCAAGTTAAACAACAAACCAAAAATGTGCACATTTTGGTATGTCTAGTCTGGGCGTAGATGATCTAAAATTTCTTTTCGAAAAGGGGATTACCCGTCCTCTGCATCACGTTATGCACACAACAATAGTAGACGATGTAAATACCTCGTTCTTTAGGGCGTGCGTCACAAGGCACCTGCAGAAACGCAGTCTGGAGAGAAATGTATTGCGATATGGTTTCTCAGGATGTACAAACACGTCTCTCAGTCCTTCCGGTGAAGATTGATCATGTGGATCGTATGCTCTTAGCACCCAGCTTGGTGCAGGAAACTTGATCGACCCTGGCGGGTCCAGTGCATCCCGAAAATTTTCTCCGTATGCCCCGCACGACGAGCTCGAATGGAGGATAATATTAGTATAGATACTGATCCGCGCGGACGAGCACTGCGTGATAGGATGACTGAAAATGAGAGTTATTTACCCAAAACCATCACATTTGGGGATAGGGTAACAACTTGGTACCACATTTGTGTCAGGGCACAAAAAACCACCAACTTTGCACCTAACCAGTAACACGGTGCACTAATGCTCGGATTTGATTGCGAAAACAGCTAAACCGACAAGTAGGGCCCGCATGTCAGGCTGGCGTGGCATGCTTATGTAGACAATATGCTGAGTTGGACGAAGGTCCCACTTGTCAATGACTCAAGTGCTTTCTCCCATCCCTTCTTCATCCTCCGGCTAAGGGACGCACAGAGGTCGTGCTCGCCGCTGCTTGACCACGGGCGCTGCCCCTCCCCGCGTGCCTCCATGATGTAGGTACCGCCCCCTCCCTGCGCTCCTCCCCGCCGCCGGTGGACAGCCAGATCTAGTGCGTCGCAGCCATCTGGGCACGCCGCCGCCCGTGCCGATCCACTCATGGCGCCACCCGCGCCGATCCACCCAAGCCTCGGGAACCCTAGCTAATCCCGTCCAAACGCTGGGCTCTCCTCCCTCCAACGCCGCCTCTCTCTTCCTTCCTATCCTATGCCGCCGCTCAAGCTCGCGCACAGAGCGCTGCCATGGCCATGAGTCATCAGCCACCATGGCGAACGACCACGAACAGCCCCGCCTCGTTGCCTTAAAACCTTGACTCGATGCGCTACTTCGAATAGCCACATAAATAGAACGGAGGAGGCCCGACGGGGACGAGTTCATTGTCTTCCTCCGGTTCGGTCACCGCCGCGTCTCCTTGAAATTCGCCGGCTCCACCGCACCCGGGCCACTTCCGTTCTCCTGGTACGCTCTGAGACATCTCTGCTGAGCCCCTGGACATTCCCCCTTCGACCTCTCCGACCTCGAGTGCACTCCCCCGCCACGCCATGCTCTGACAGCCGCCGGCGAGCTCTGTGGCCTCGCATCCGACCGTCCTCGGCACCCCGATGACCTTCCTCGGCCTCGTGGGCCTCCCTTGGTCACGACACTCTTCCCCGTGCTCTGGCCGCGTCAAGTTCATCCCCATGCCTGCAAGAACAAGCTCCCCAACGAACGCCCATAAGTTGTTTGATAAAATGCCCCATAGAAATAGAGATGGAAAGAAGATGACAGTTTAGTCATTGACAGGTGGGTCCGATTTCTATTTGCCACCTCAGTCGGTCAAACTTTTTGGTCTTTGCCACGTCAGCCTGACATGCGGGCCCTACTTGCCGGGTTCGCTGTTTTCTCGAGCAATCTCAACAATTAGTGCTCCGCGTTACTGGTTAGGCGCAAAGTTGGTGGTTTTTTGTGCCCTGACACAAATGTGGTACCAAGTTGTTACCCTAGCCCTAAATGTGGTGGTTTTGGGTAAATAACTCCTGAAAATGATGGACCTCCTGTCAAAATCCTTGTAGTCAAGGGTTTCCTCCGATTTCAGCATTCTAATTTCTGCTATTAGGTTCTCCACGAGCATCGAAAAGCGGGTCACGCGGGCCGTATTGTCTTCCACGAAGTGCTTCTTCAGTATAGGAATTATAGCTTCAAGGTCACTCCGGTAGCCCTCGGCGTCAAGTTCATGCCAGACGGAGTCTATTTCCAACACATTGTATAAAGGTAGGAAGAAGATATCCTTCTCTTCAAATTTTCCCTGGAGAGATTTTCCGAAGGAATGGAGTCTTTCAATGCACTGCAACAATTGTGTCAGGATCATTCTGCCGCCCTCACCTAGCATTAGGACACTCTCCGGGGTCCGGGCCGCCTGGCCAGCGTAGTGACGCTGGTACATCAACTGCCTCAAGCCACTCTTCTGTAGCTGCAATCTTATCACTCAAGCTTATTTTGCCCAGTTTTCCTGAGTTTGGACTGCTAGCACCTGATCCAGTATCACAGCGGGACGGCATAGGCTTGACGGTTGGCCCCATCTTGGCGGAACTGGAGGGGAATCAATAGATCAGGTAAAACATGTCATTTAGTGACAACTTAGGGGTAAAATGTGGTAAAAAACATTAAGTGGGGTAATTTGTATCATTGATGCACAACTTGGGGGTAAAAAGTAGAATACACTCTATTACTCTAATATAATTTTCACTATCCAGGTCCTCACAAACATCAACAAAGAAACCATAACCCCAAAATCATCAGCTACATTTTTACAAAATTCTAGCGAGACTATTAATTCAAAAATATAAAGAGCATATCAAAATAGAGAACAACTGTGAGGAATGATTAGTACTCCAAATGATTAGCACATGAGCTGGCTCAGGAGAATAGGTGTAATCCAAATTATCTTGTACCTTTTGATTTGATCATGATGATTGATTGTTTCAGCATGAACTCTTTGTAGTGCTTCCTTTATCTGGACATATTAGGCAACAAAAGAGAATGGTCAATTCTAACATATGTTCCGGTGTGCATATCAAGTTTTCTAACTGTTGAATATATGTGGATCACCCAACTTTCTCTATAAGTTTGGATATTTTTTAATAATTCATATATGAAACTTAACATGGTATCAAAGCCAAGAGTTCTTCGGTTCAAGTGTCGGCTTTGCAATTTAAATAAAAAGCTCGCCCTCTTTCTGCCCATGTTTAGGCCTTATTGAGCCACACATGAGAGGGGTGTTGAAGTATATGTGGATTGTCCAACATTTCCCATCGGTTCAGACTTTTATTTCTGGAAAAAGGCTGGGTAATCCACATATCTTCAGCACTAAACTCATACTGACTCACTAAGTAGATATTACCTTCACATTGCAGAAGTTGAGGAACTCTTGCACAAATAGGATCACTGTCCCTGGCTTTAAAAATGATGTTGCAGATATATCTGAGTAGATAATCAGTGTCAAACAGTACATGTTATTCAAACAGATCAGACAAATAAGGCAATACTCCGCTGCAAACTGACATGAGAACATTAACTAACAATGGAGAAACTCTATTGAGAGAAGCCCCATCTGTGTTGAACCCCAAATCATGATCTTAATGTATGGTGCTTTGTCCAATGATGGTGCTGACAACAGAAGAGAACCAAACTGGACAACGTGTGAAAAAACGGGGCAAAGCAGGAGCCAATATGAGGCATAGTAGCTGAAACGCCCAAGAGATAACATGTGAAAATAGTGTTTTCTAATTCTACAGATTTAACAAGCAAATTCCATATTTTACCGCTTACTTGTCACATTGTGATAGCTTTTACCCAAATTTTTATTTTCTTTACCGAAAAGTTTGATCCACTGGTTAGGACGACGTGGCGGATGATTAGACAAACAACTCGGATGTGTACTCGTCGGGAGCATACTACATTCTGTGAGATTTCATTAAATTTTCAAAATTTATGAAATTTTATCAATTTTACCCTATACCCCCTCCGTCCCGTATTACTTATCGCTCAAATAGATGTATCTAGTCTAGTTCTAGATACATCCATTTGAGCGACAAGTAATTTGAGACAGAGGGAGTATGTGTTACTACATGCACCAGTCACCACATTACTCCCACACTGTATGGAATACATCCCTAGTGAATAGCGGACCGAGTTGTCCATCTAATCAGATGCCACATCATCGTGGCACATTGATTTACCTTGTCATTTTGGGCGGAAAAAATACCCACATGATAAGTGCCACACGTCAGGTGCGTGACACTCCGGTCCTAACTTTTTTATGGCAATTTCAGTACGCAAGGATGGTAAATTATAGTGACACACAACTAGTTTCTGCCAATAATAAACTGAGGCACAAAAAATGTCATGTTTGCCAACTAAAGTTGACATCCTCATGTAGCTAAACTTGTCATTGAAAACGTTCGGAGTTGCCATATGCTCGCACCTAACGTGGCATGACACTTATCAGGGTCCAAGCCCATTACAAGATCGCAACCATGAATACTTAGGTCAAATCTAGATGCATTTCAGCAAAACTAATAAAATATTGTCATAAGAAATACCGTAGGAGATAAAACCTTGAATCAAACTATTTGCAAAAAAAACTTGAATGGAACTTAAAACTTTAAAATTTCCCCAAACAATGAAGGGTTTAAATATACCCTAAAAAGGGTAACCTGGTGCATGTAGCTCCCGCTTGCGCAGGGTCCAGGGAAGGGTCCGACCACTTTGGGTCTATAGTACGCAGCCTTTTCCTACATTTCTGTAAGAGGCTGTTTCCAGGACTTGAACCCATGACCTCATGGTCACAAGGCAGCAGCTTTACCACTGCGCCAAGGCTCCGAAGGGTTTAAATATACCCTGGCTCTAAAAAATGCACGCTCAATCGATCCATGAGATCGGACACCCACCACTTCAAAGCAGCCATTTCATGAAAAAAGAAGAGTTAAAAGCACTTGGGTCCTCTGATGGTCTAGTTTACAAACTTGCAAAAATGGACTCCGCCACTTACAAAGAAGCTTCAAAACACTCTGCCAAATGATCCTCAAAAAAGAAAAAAAAACTGCCAAACAAAAGAAACACCCATGGGCTGCAGGATTTGATAGAACAGTCTAGTCGGCTGGAAGCACGAATACTACTTACTCCCTCCGTTTTAAAATAGATGACCTAACTTTATACTAACTTTAGTAGGGACGCGAATTTTTGAGACATGCGGCCACGCGATGCCGCTATCCGGGACGTCCGCGCACGCATCGTGATTCTTACTTAATATAGGTCCATTGGCAATACATGCCGTGTTAATCATTTGTCCTTCGATATGCCGCGATATACATCACAGGAGCGGGCCGTACTGCATTTATGATTTGTAGGAATACATGCAAGTCTGCCAGTCGTTCGAGCTCCGTCTGTGCAGAAGCCATGATGTGGTCTTCAGACTACAGGAGAGCTGGAAGAATTGATGGGCGCAGAGGAGCTGGGTCACTTAAATGGCGGTATTAATGATGCCCCTGCTGTTTGGTGTATTTGGATTTGTTTTGCAGTGTGTCTCGTGTTTAGCCGTCTGCCCGCATGAACTAGCAACGCGTACTAGCTGATACATGCATTATAGATCGCACAAAGAAAAGAAAAAACATATGGAAACGACATGAATTTTTGGGACATGAATTTTTGCAGTGCATGATAGAATGTTGTTTTGTCAAGCAAAAACTAAAATTACTGACAAATTGTAGCATGCACCTGTCGTCACCCCAAGACCTCACTGTATAACCATCGTCAACCTACCACTTGGAGAGCCAAGAACGAGAAGGTTGACATGGCATTAAGCTTCCCCGACAGGGATTAGTGGTATGGGTCAGTGGAGTATGGAGTAGTGCGTTCAGTTGTTGTTCTTTTTATTAGGCTAGTAGATCTTTTAGTGCGTCTAGAGTATGGATTGGTGGAGTTTCTTTGTTTACTTCTTTTCTAGCCGGGTTTGGATCCTCGAACAAAACAACATCTCTCAATCTTCAGCAGTTTCTGATCTTAGAGGTTTACTCTCACGCAGACCAGCTCGAGATTAGGATTTTTTTTCTACAGAAACACTACACCATGGCCATGCACATGCTAGAGGAGTAGAGGTGGAGCCTGGAGGAGCCAATTAACTGTCGTGAGGCATTGAGGTGAAAGAGAGAGAGAGAGAGATAGGAGATGAACATGAGAGGGACAGTAAAAAAGAGATGTGCTGCAGCGTGATGAAGGTAGGAGGAGAAAACCTATTCGTCGGTGAAGTTGCCGTTGCGGAATGGTGGTCATCAATATATGAGGCGTTAATGTCGTGCAATCAATTCCCATCAACGCACCTAGCTGGTGAGGCTGCCATGACCATTTATTGGGGTCACAGTAGCAATACGGGCACTATACCAGTTGATGTACGCTGGCCAGAAAAAAGTTATACGGTAACGACGCATTGTAGTAGCACGAATCACGTGGGCATGAGTGGTTCTGATAACGAACTCGCGTGGCTGCATGTACACATGCGATTTATCGCTTTAGTAGGGAGTATATGTTAACAGCACAAGCAAACGTACGTAGTACTCTACATGCAGCATACAGTACGTATATAACTCGAAGGAGTGGGGTGTTAGGGCTACGGATCGGGAGGGAGAGGTCACGGAGCTTACAAAATGAAACTGGTGGCCGTTGGCGAAGCCGTGGTTCGCGCGGATCATCATCCCCTTCCCCATGGTCCCAGCCCTAGCACCCGCAGGGCTGGCGAGCGCCTTCTTCGTCGACACCTGCGCGAGATCGACGTCGGCCGCCTCCGCTGCAGACGGCAGCGCCACCATGGCCTCCGATCGAAAGAAGTTGTGCTCGAGCTCCGCGACGATCGTCGATGGCTAGACCGTGCGGAGCGGGAGAGCCGGCGGCTAGGGCGAAGGACAAGGC
>NC_057807.1:606072113-606076080 GCF_018294505.1 Triticum aestivum | reverse complement strand
CAGGCGGCCCTGTTGACTCGATCGACACGCCTCTCTCGATGGCTGCTTATACGACCCTGCACTTTATGCCATTTATACAGCGAAACAACCGGCATGCAACAAGCTGCATTTTCCTTTTTTTACAAGATTTTTTTTGTTTTTTAGGGGTTTTATATGTTTTTATTTGTAGAGCCCACTTTTTTTAGGGATTGTAGAGCCCACATTATGAGCCCTGCGTAACTGTGTCGGCCCACGAATGCTAAAAATCATTAAGGACGTGTTTGGTAGACCGCATCATTTTTTTGCCTCATTCCATCTGTGACAGAACCTCGCTGAGTACGTACCGGTAAAAATCATGTTCTTCATGTAGTTTGGTAAGCCTCATATATAGCCAGGCTGAATTAGGAAAGCAATTTTTTGCGTTTGGTCGCCTGTGTTGACTGAGTTGATGCATTACATGGTGTTTGGTTGCATACACATGGCGTGATTAAGAGTTACATCTAAACAAGACATACATCGTTATAATAGAGTGCCTCGGCAACTGGGGTGGATGGTGGCCGCGGCCGACGCGACGGGCACGGAGTCACATGTGAGCGACCTCGTTGGCGGCGCGGAAAAAAAGTTGCTAGTGTCGTCGTTGTAGGAGAAGTGTATGAAGATGGTGCCGAGGCAGAGGGCAGGGAGGAGAAGCGTTGTTTGTACACGATGGTGGCGGCAGTCTAGTTGGCCGCGGGCGAGGAGGCTGAGAGGAACGTCGCCTTCGATGGCGACGGGCACGACTTGACATACGGTCTGAATGGTTAGTGTTATTCCAAGTGTAGCGCCGTCTGAGATAAGTGCCACTTTGGTTGCGCCATGTACACATGGATACGAACGGCTTGAACCATATGAGGAGGGTACCTACTAAAGAAATAAAACTCATTTTCAAAAGTAACGATATGAAAAGAGGAAGAAGTCGAGCTAGAAGAAAAAATCCCACGGTAACAATAGTTTCTTTTAAGACAGTATAGACGCAAACGCTCATATATATGCACATGCACTCATCCTATAAACACACACACACACCCTACCCATATAAGAATCTCTGAGAGACTAAGCCGGTATATCATCTTGAGATTTTACGAAGTCACCGTAGGCGTCTCGTAGTCAACGGGAATGTCTCCTCCAACTGAACGCGCATCGCCGAAAATCTTGAAATAAATCCAGAATAAATGCCAGCACCAGGACTTGAACCCTGGTGGGCCGGGGATACCACTGTCCACCTAATCACCCAACAATAGTTGAAGCGTGTATAAGAGTCCAGACTTCACAACGAGATCACTTGATTGTCTTGGCGTTCATGGTAGGATCATCTTGAGGTCGGAACACGCCCATCGAAAGATGAATAAGAGTCACATAGAGATGTGATTGGCAAGTTTTGCCTACCGTTGCATTTTTCATCATCAGTGATGTCCACATCAATAATGAACAATTGAGACATGAGTCTTGAATCACTCGTATCAATTATGAGAGATGTTGATTTGAGCGAGAGCATACTTCAAAGTTAAAATTGTTCAATTACTAAGTGCAATTAGTTATGAACAATGTATAAGTGTAATTTGAATTATAGTAGTTGTAGAATAATGGCTTGCGTTCCACTTTTCTTGTTGAAATTGATTAGTTGATCTAAATTATCTGGTTAAAATTTTATGATTGATAATGTAATGTGAGAATCGTCCTCATGAAGGACTATGTCCTATTGCATGTTTTCAGTACTCTTCCATTGATGCTATGGATTACGAGACTCGCGTCTTTCAATCCAAAAGGCAATAATTCTGTCGCAGTGGCACAAATGGGAACGAGGATGTGCGCGGCCAAAGGGGGCCACCGTGCTCCAAAACAGAGGCACGGATTTGCATCAAATCTGAACCTGCTATAATTGGTGGCAAAGATGACTAGCTGTGGGCAGCGAGGGAGGAGGTGAGCTGCTACCCGCGATGATGGATGTGGCTGGGGAGGGCGGCAGCCGCCAGGCGAGCGGCGATGCTCGCGGGGCTGGGACGCTTCTGCTTCTACGTGAGGTGGAAGCGGCTAAGTTATTTTACCGGTGGAGGGATCTACCGGTGAGAAATCCACCATCCCTCGGTGCTTCTAGATTCGTGCTGATGGGCCCCACTAAATATTTATTCTCCCTCGGTGCTAAGCGACAAATTTGACCTGTAGACAAAAAAATTCACAAAATGAACTGTTCCTGAAAAAATTTCACTCCATTGATCCTTTTGTGTAGCACCCGACAGTGAGACGCCACACTACACTATGCAGCGCCTGACTGACAGGCGCTACACACCTAGGTAGCGTTACACCTTGAATTGCATGTAAATTCCTAAATTAATATACAATGCCTAAGAGCTAGGCGCTACACTTATGTTCAGTTAATTAAAAGGATTCGCATTTAGGAGCACGAAAGATCCAAACAAGCACAAGACACTCATGCATGCAGTACGTTGCTGTAGGCCCTACGAGTCTGCTACGCATGCACGCACACGGCATGCATGCACGATGATTTGCGGATCCGTCGGTTGCGTGTAGTGCGTCGGCACACGGTTTAGCTTTGTCTCTCGTGTAGCTGTTAGTGCAGCGCCTAGATGCTAGGCGCTGCATTGTATAGTGTAGCGCCTAGCTCTTAGGCGTTGCACATTGACTTGGGAATTTGCATGCTGTTCGAGGTATAATGTTGGCTAGGTGTGTAGCGCCTGTCAGTCAGGTGTTACATAGTGTAGTGTGACGCCTGACTGTCGGGCGCTAAACGAAAGGGTCAACGGAGTGAATTTTTTTGAAGAACAGTTTATTTTGTGAATTTCTTTTGTCTACAGGTCAAATTTGGGGTTTTTGCCCTCCCCCGTCTTCTCTCTCGTATCCATGGCGGTCACTGGTCACCACCGGCTATGGCCGCCAGATCTGCCTTCTCCACGAATGTTCGGCACCGGATCCGGCTTCCGCGGCCGCACCTATCACTTTGGGACACAAACAAGACCGGTGACGGCACGGGTGTGCCACGAGATCGGATCCATTGACGTCGGCGTCAGGGAGACCTACTCCGGCGAGGTTCCTCGATCCCGCCCATCATAAGCTCGTCCATCGGCAGCCGTTCTCGCCGTTGGTGGCTCCGTGCAGCACGGGCACCACGACGGGTCACCGCGCACAGTTGTCGTCGGATCTGGCGACTCCAAGTCTGACCGCCATTGGATCTGGTGAGTCATGAATCCCATCTCCCCTAACCTCTCTCCATATCATGATTTCGGTTTTTTCATCATTTCAACATTCCTTGTTTCTCTACTAGATCATCAGCCTCCTGCCTCTTCAGTTTCATATATTTGAATGTTTGTGACAGAGGGCATGTGTTACTCTTTTCTGAAAGAGAACCAAGAGTGAATCAATTTCAGTATGTAATCTATGTACCTACGTGTGGATTTGAGTTATGCAATATATGTGAAATTTATATTTCAATCTGTAACTTTGTTATTTCAGTGAGACATGTATTGAAATAGTTGTTTCAATATAAATTGAGATAGTTTGTTTCACTTTTGGAATGTCGAATTTCAGTCTTTTTCGAAAAATATGAAATTTTAATAACTGAAGTCATTTTTTGGAGAAATTGAAATTATATTATCTCACGCTATTATTTGAAATGAACGGATTTCACTCTATTTATTAATATCTGTAACTTGTTATTTCAGTGAGATATTTATTAAAATAGTTGTTTCAATATAAATTGAAATTGTTTGTGCCACTTTTGGAATGTTGAATTTCAATATTTTTTGAAAAAATGAAATTTTAATAACTGAAATCATCTTTTAAAGAAATTGAAATTATATTATCTCACTCTGTTATTTGAAATGAACGGATTTCACTCTGTTTATTAATATCTGTAACTAGTTATTTTAGTGAGATATGTATTGAAATAGCCGTTTCAATATAAATTGAAATTTTTTGTGCCACTTTTGGATTG
>NC_057807.1:606061867-606071809 GCF_018294505.1 Triticum aestivum | reverse complement strand
TAACCGAAATCATCTTTTAAAGAAATTAAAATTATATTGTCTCACTCTGTTATTTGAAATGAACGGATCTGAAAATTATTAAAAGTAGTTTCTTGTAAGTGAGCGAAGTTTTATAAGTTTTTAATTTCAAATATTAATTTAAAAGATTCCAAATCAAATTAAAGTGAGAAAGGTTGAACCTTTGAAAAAAATGGAGTATATACTTATGTATGTGTGTGAAGAGAGACTTGGGGCAGGCGGCTGTGTAAAGTGAGGGGCGTGGATGATATCACGTGGGTGGGGCCAGCTGGTCAAATCACATGATGGCCCCAAGCTGATGAAATACGGTGGCTTAAATGAAGAAAACAGTGAAATACAAAGATACAACTTAGTACAACTTTTGAGGTGGCAAGGCTCTATTGGTTGTGGAACCACCGGTAGCTCCCGGCTCCGGTAAAAAGAGGTTTGCGGAGGTGGAAGAGGGGTGGATTCAGATTGAACGGCCGGGCAGAGTAAATCGCGCGGTGGGGACGTGGCCGGCCGAAAGTTAGGCTGCCGACCGTCACAATTTCTCTATAGGATGCCCACATTGTAGAGCTTGCACATTGTCTCGACGTACCCTTTCCAGTTCACACCCGTATCCAGATAAGCTTTACTCGATGACAATGTGTTATGATAAATACAGAATCGATGAGTGTATATGTGCGGACCCAATAGGATATGGAAATACAATATGGTGTAGTCGGTGTGAAATACGGTCAAATGGCGAGACGTGCCGGTCGACAGTACGCAAAATTTATCTACTACGGCTCACCGTCCCCGGCCGGACACACACGGCTAGCATCTTGGCGCTGACGATGTCGTAGCTATAGAGTTCGCGGTAATTATTGCGTGCGTTGCAGTGGATACGTGGCTAGCATGCATGCCCGGCCATGCGTCGAGACGGCGATGGTCGGCGATGGGCGCGTTCGTATGCCGTTGGCTCTTGCTCACATCCTCGGCAGGGGGCGCCCGAGGCGGTCGCCCTCGGTGAAGATGTGGTTGCGGGTGATGTCGCTGAGCTTGGTGCACCCGCCGAGCGCCATGGTGAGCTCGAACTCCTCCCGCATCATGCGCAGCACGTTCCGCACGCCGGCCTCGCCCTCCGCCGCCAGCGCGAACACCACCGGCCGCCCGATCTGCAAGCAAAGTATTTACAAGTGATGATTCAGTGTCATATTGACAGAAGCGATATAGTGGCTGGTGAAGGATGGATGGATGGCTTACGAAGACGCCGGAGGCGCCGAGGGCGAGCGCCTTGAACACGTCGGTGCCGCGGCGGACGCCTCCGTCGAGGTACACCGGGATGCGCCCCTGGGCGGCCGTGACGACCTCCTCGAGGGCGCTGATGGTGGCCGGCACGTAGTCGAGCTGGCGGGCGCCGTGGTTGGACACGATGATGCCCGCCGCGCCGGAGTGGACGGCCAGCCGAGCTGCGCGCGCGCGGGTGTCCACGGAAACCGACGATGTCAGCCTATCTCTGCGTCCGTGGCTCTCAAATCAAAGCTAAGAAGAAGACGGCGAGATGGGTTACCGTCCTCCGCGGTGATGACTCCCTTGACGAGGATGGGCATGGTGGTGATGCTCTGCAGCCACTTGACGTCCTTCCAGCTCAGGGTGCGGTCGATTTGGCCGGCGACGTACGACGCCAGCCCGGAATCATTGGCCTGCAACCGATCGAGATGGTAAGCAACGTCGATTTCGTTAAGGCGAGGAACGGAGGGAGGAATGACGGCGGGTGAACTGACCTGGTCCATGGTGCCGAGGTTGAGGCCCTCGAAGTTCTTGAGCGTGAGGCCCGGCGGCAGCACGAACCTGTTCTTGATGTCGGCCTCGCGGCGGCCGAGGCGCGGGGTGTCGACGGTAAGCGCGATGGCCTTGAACCCGGCCTTCTCCGCCCTCCTCACCAGCTGCTCCACCACCTTCCTGTCCTTGTACACCTGCAAATCAAACACCCGTCGTCGCCCATGGCGCATCGCAGGCAACAGAACATGATTAACTTCAGATACCCATGCCATGCATCGATCTGTCTGACACGAGCACAGCTAGTGAGATGGATGAATGTGGTGCTTACGTAGAGCTGGAAGAAGCGAATCCCCGGCCCAGTCGAGGCGACCTCCTCCACGCTGGATGTAGCCCACGATGACAGCGTCTGATAGAAAACCAGAGACGGAGGTGTCTGTCAGTTCAGAATCACACGCGCGCGTGCACGCACATACTCCCTCCGTTCCGATTTACTCGTCGTGGTTTTAGTTTTGAACTATTACTCGTCGTGGTTTTAGTTTTGAACTAAAACCACGACGAGTAAATCGGAACGGGGAGTATATGGGCGTGGCATGAATTGGTTGGACTGACAGGAGCATACCATCACAGTTCCTGCTGCTGACGCCGCCCGTGCTGTTGCGTACTCTCCTGAAGTAATTAATACACAAGGGGTCTCGGTTAGCTCGAGAAACATAAGACATATACATGTGTTGGTTTCACGATTATTCACTATCTAGTTAGTGTATCAGTATGGTTCACTGCAGTATCAGTGTATGAAGCTGATGTTTCTTGTTGAATGTGGTAATATTATTTGGGCTAGATGCATAATTCCAGTCTAAGGAAACCAGCTAATCGCAAAGGAAACACGAGGACAGAGTGCTGGAGTTGAGTAACCAAGTACCTTCCGGGTGAGCCATCTTCTGAAAGGCGGTGGGGGAAATCATGATGGGCATGGATATCTTCATTCCCAGGACAGATGTGGTCATGTCGATGGTCGACACGTCGATCAGTATGCGAGGGCGAAACCTGGTCACACATGAATTTTGTTAGATTGATTCTTTCAAAAAAATTGTTAGATTGAGGACCCTTGATAAAAACAAACCACAAAATATCCAGCTACCTAACGAGTTCAGTGTTTGCAAACCTTTTTTTTTTTGCAAATTGTATCTCCCATTAATACATAAACTGATTCTTGTTGATCAAGTAATATACTACCGCTCCCCTTACGAAACAATGTGTTATCCTACGATATTGGTAGATACGTAGGCGACAATGAAAATGGTCGAGGTGAAACTGTAGCCACTTCTTGTACGGGAAAGAGGGTTGAGAAGGAGGAGAGAACTACTGTGTGGGCTCGGGATCAAATTGGCACGCGGGGTACAGTGGTCGAGGTAAATTCTTTGCAAACTAGAGGCCATTTTTCAAATTGGCGAGCTAAGGCGAGAGACAAAAAGGGATTCTCGTACCTTGAGTACACCCTATTGACTTTTAAGGAAATGACATCTACCAGTTGACACTTCATGCACTTCAGAAATGTTGTTTAGTTGCACCGAAATTCATAGTCTTGAACTCAGAACATCTCAAGTTATTTGCTAAACCCATATATTCAAAAGACGCTCTAGCAAGTGCAATAGATATTTAATGATACATATACAAACACATTGCGATACATCAAGAGGGCATAGGTAAATCGGTGGAATATATAAAAGTATTTGTTTGCTCTTTGCTTAATGGAGAAACCCATTGTAACAAAATATTATTTTAAAACACCATAAACTAAATAATACAAACATATGTTGTAACAAAATATTGTTTTAATATAGCACAAGAACCATTTGTAATGGTGAATACTTGAATTGTATTTGTAACTCGAAAAAGGAGCATTTTTGTTGTTGGTAATCTTGCTAGTTATACTAAAATTTTAGTTTTATTTATAATTATCAAATAATGTACTAATAAAATAACATAATATTAACAACCAACCGAGTTATGTAAGAGTAAAAAAGTTTGATATAAATAGATAGATAAGTATATCTTTTTAACTCGGCTTGGATACATAATTATTTTTATGCTAACTATGGAGAGTACTGTAGTCTTCTTGTTTTTCTCTAAATTGTTCTGTCGGAATATAATTTATACCCAACGAGCTAATGGCGTCTGTCATAGGGTGTCACACAAGGAAACAACTATTGCTTTCACTTGAGTAGTCATGGAAGACACATTTGTATTAAAAATATCGAATCGCGTTTTTTGTGTTTCACCTACTCAAAGAACCTATAGTAAGCACTGCCATGCATTAATGAACGGGAATAGACAGCCAGAGTGGTGGGAAAACCCTATGTTGAGGTGCAGCGACGAAGCTAGAAAAATTATTTGATGGGGTCATGTCCATGAAAATGGGGTCATCTTCAATAAATGAGTAGTGATTAGTGCTAAGCTAGTGAAGGATATTCCTAATTTCATGTTGGATATAGGAAGATCAATGCTAGTGGTAGCCGAATTAGGAGGAAGAGGGTGTTCCCAAAGTGTGGCATTGTTGGGATGGCAGAGGAGGAGTTAGACATAGGGTTAGGATGGAAGCGTTCTATGTATTAGATGCTAGAGGTGACCATAATTCTTGAATGTGGACCCAATGCCTACAAAAGTTTGTGTTGACGTTTACACAATTCTAGCAACTTCTATTGAAAGGCTTCATGGAAATTAGACAATATATTGGAACTTTTGCTAGCAACAAGTGTATAGTAACTCCCCGCAAAACAAAGTTGTGTAGTAGCTATGAGAAGAATGATTCTTGCGCACATAAGAGACAACTCAACTGTAATTGTTGTGTACATTTTTTTTGTCATAAAAAGGTGTTATTTATCAATGAAAATGTTGTTTCAAATTCTAGTATCATCGAAAAAGGAAAATGGTGCTTCTGTTTAAGTGAATAAAAAAGGATGACCCGCTTGGAGAATCATATCGACATTATACGTTGCTAGTATGTACACAGACCCAGATAATAAAATGGCCTCAAACACAAGACTAAGTACAAGTGCCAACCACACCATGTTGTAGGCTTCTCCCTGTCTCCATATTTTTGAACTATTTACAATAATTCATGAAAGTGTGGAATGGTTTTGTACATTTCAATAGATCTGTATGCATGGTTTGTCAAAAAAGTGATAAAACTCCTTGAAGCAATTTACAGTTCAAAGGGCAATATAATACTCCCTCTGTAAATAAATATAAGAGCGTTTAGATTGCTAAAGTAGTGATCTAAATGCTCTTATATTTCTTTACGGAGGGAGTACTTATGATCAGGTTTAATCTGATGACCACTATTTTCGGGATCGGTGCGCTAAACAATTATGATAATCTGGTTTGGAACTCAAACGTCCCAGAGCTCGTTCGACCCACACATGCATGTCTAGTAAAGTATACAGTCAATAAACCAGGTTAAATGAACAAACTAAAATTATTTGGCTTACAGGATCCTGGAGAATGCCTCCCTGTTCTCCTTGAGGGTCCACTCGTCCTCCGCCCCGGATGCATAGTAGTCGTAGGCCATCTTGGGAAGCTTCTGCTTCGCGATGGCCTGGTACTCCGATACATTGGTTACCGTCTCCCCCATGATTGCCTGGCTAGCAGCGACGAACCCCTCACCACTCTGCAACCAAGAACAGAACAGGACGAGCGTGTTAGACGGTAGAGTTAGATCTTCCTCCAAAACGGCCGTCGTTTACATGCAAAAAACTTGGGAAGATGAAAGTATGAACGACCTTTCCTTTAAAGGAACAAGCCGATCAAGCTACTCCTAAAAAATACTAGTATGATGGCAGGTTCCATGGCTGGAGAAACAAAAAGGGACACCTTTCTTGCAGAGTGCATGCAGATGCCCATTTTGTTTCTGCATAAAAGATATACATACTGCTCTTTCAGCAGAAAGCAAGACCGACGAACAATTTCCTAGGAGAAAACAGCGAAACAGGCAGCCGCGCGATTCATTTTGGCAGAAATGATAAAGGAACATGGTGAAGCTAGCAATGGAACTTTGGAGCATCGGCAAGCGCAAAGTAAAGAAGAAACAAACACAAAATCCTCACTGCTCCCACAGAGGATCAACAAAGAGATGGAAGACAAAGGCAAAGCTACAAAGACACTCCTCGATCCTCATACTCTTTGAACAGAACCACAGGCAGACCGAGCTCGAGAAGAAACTGCGGCGCACGAAGCGGCTGAACGAAGAACATGGATGGAATGGATTGCGCTTTACCTTAGAGGAGGACGCGGGCGAGAAGGGAGCACGAACGGGAGGGAGTGGTGGGGAGCGCAAGTGATATATAGTGGCCAGGAGATAGCAGATAGGGGGAGGCTTCAGCTGCGCATGGAGACAAAGATTGCAAGGAGACGTGGAGATAGTTGAGGGAGAAAGGAAGGGGTTGAGGTTACGGATGAGCTATTGGAGGTTGGGATGAAGGGTGGCTCCTCCTACACTGCTTCCTCATCCACTTGACATCAGCATCACCCAAGTCAGGAGAAACACAATAAAAGGGGCTCATTTTCTTTATTTTGTGTGTTCCATTGCAGCAGATTATCTCCTCCCGGGCCTTGTCTTGGAAAATTGTAAGAAATTAAAGGCCGTGGCGACCGCATTATCTTGATCATTGGTGACTCCGGGTGATCTTGTCGCGCCGGTGATTGCTGGACAGCAGAAGAGATATTAGGTGCCCGGCAGCCGATCTACGGATTTTGAAAAATTCATGGTACTATATCTTTGATATATGGCATGTTTGGTTTGGTTGCTCAAGTGGGGCTGTAGATACAGGGACCATGTTCACTTAAGGACGCAGCGCAGGAACCTGATACACCCACAAGACCTGCGTCATCGCAAGAGGTTGCCATGCAAATCTGCTCCATCTTGGTCAGAGACACAGGACATCACATAGCCTTTACAACAGTTTCCCGTGTCATACAGTTTTCAAAAGGCAAAAGTTCAGAGTTATGGCTCTGCATAAACGACAGTCAGGCACCAAGGAGGATAAGAAACAACGCGCTTCAACTTCAGACCAGTTTCGCGCACCACGCAGCTAGTAACACTTACGAGTAGCAGCACTACCCTCTGCAAGAGCTGAAGAACTTTATCGGTCCCAGCAACTGTTCCAAAGGGAAGGGATATTGCTTATTAATCATGATCACTCCGCCTGTTGGCCAAAACAACTGCGAGAACAGATAATAATTCCACGCCGTTATCACGAGGAGCGCCAGCATACTCCTTTGCTAAAATAAAAAGATATATTGTTATCATTAAAAAGGATATATCCGGAAACAGCAATATTGTGGACCACTTCTCCGGACAAGGCATTTTGGGTAATATTTACTCTATTATCAGGAAAGCCATACTTTACAAGCTCACATTTCTCACAGCAGCAAACTCTTCGTAACAGCACTACACAGATACTAGGGAAGAAAAGAAATCACGGTAAGTACAACGAGCAATAGGGGTTACTTGGTTTCCTCGCTCTGGTTCAAATGGCAGATGCGTCAGAACAGAAATCAGCAGATTTCCTTTCTCCCCGTAGCCATAAGCAAACTCACTGTCCTCGTCTAACAAAACCTGTCACTGTAACTGCACACCTATAGCAGCTCACATTCCCTTAGCATCGCCGCTCCAGACGTTCTCCCATGAGTTCTTGCTAGCTTTTGGTGCCTCAACGAACTGCTGGCCAGGCCCATCCGATGATGGAGCTTGTGCACCCTGAATTCTGCCCTTATTTGGTTTGGTTTTGATCCCCAGCAATCGAAATGTGAATCTCGCAAGCTCACCATAAAGCATACCAGACTTATCACATAGCTGTGGAAATAATATAATTGGATCAGAATTCAGAAGAACTTAAGAAGCGGATAATTCATCCTGGAGCCCGGGCTCAGCTGCTCCCGGTCAGCAAAAAATTCAAAAAAATACTAGAAAAAATCAAAAAATTCCAAATTTTTTTTGTGTGGTAGATAATTAGATGCGTGAGGTCCGCTGCAAAAATCAACTCGTTTGGACATTTGAGTAGGTCTCGGCAAAAAAGACAAATCGGGTTAAAACAGTTCATGAACAGTAAACTTTTTTAGAGACCCCGGTTTTGTCTTTTTTGCACAGACTCGCTCAAATGTCCAAATGAGTTGATTTTTGCATCGAACCTCACGCATCTAATTATCTATCACACAAAAAAAATTGGAATTTTTTGAATTTTTTTTGTATTTGTTTTGATTTTTTCCGTGAGCGGGGGTGCAGCTGAGCCCGGGTGCAGATTCGCCGCACTGAAGAAGCATGCTTGAATAGAGTTCAAATGGAAATGCACTCGTCAAAGGATACCTGCAAAAGAGCTGTGATGAACATGTGGAATGCCTGAGTATTCTGGCTGATAAGGAAAGCAACTCGTCCAGAGAAATTCACAATCCCATGCATCTGCAATCAGTGAGAACCAGAGTAAATAGAATGTTGTTGTCCCATTTGAAGCATAAAAAGATCAATTAATTTTCTGAATGCATAAGATGCAAGGAACAAACTGTGCATTGGACAAGAGCTATGCCTATAGATTTAGATCATTGATTTCTGGCTAAACCTGAAACCTGTCTGGTAGCTACTCCCTCCGTCCCATAATTTAAGACGTTTTTTCACACTACACTAGAGTCAAAAAACGTCTTGCATTATGGGACGGAGGGAGTATTTTTTATACATAAGGAAGGCATGAACTTCGTCAGGATAATCATAGCATGGCAGCACAAACAGGCTAAACAAGCAAACTTTTTTTTGGGATAAAAACTAAACAAGCAAACTTAGATCCACAAAAGTTTAAACATAGCAATCACCATATGAAGGACATAATTGCAGAAAGCTGAATCATGCTCAACTTTTTGGAGGCCAAACTGAACAAATCAATATCTAATTCAATTTTCAGTTGGTAGAAATGGTATTACCACTCGTAGGAAGGACACCCAGAAACCTGGGGGTGGTGCTGGAGGACCAAATGAATTAGGACCCTGATTGTAAGGAGACATGCCCATACCACCGTATGGATTTCCCATCCCGTTATTATACATTGACCCACCATACATTCCAGAGCCCCTGTATGAACTGCCGTAACCACCTCCAAACCCTGAATACATGTTATTATTTCCGTATAGCCCACCGTTACTATAAGCCCCACCAAATCCACCATATGAATTATAGGTACTGGCACCATAACCTGCATTTTGATTGAAAATTTATCATTTCAAGCCACAAATAGCATGTAATTGCTGGAACGCTGCACAAATTATTGTTTACCCCCATAAGTATTTCCGTATCCTTGCTGCTGCCAGGGACGCGGGGGCACAGGCCCTGCAACTGTATTGTTCACGTTGAAAGCAGCATTGCTCTGTGAAGCAGAAACAACTTCCCCAGGTTTTGCTGTCCCAGAGGCCTCAACAACGTCACTAGTGCTGCCTCCAGATGGGGGTTTGAAAGGCGCTGGACCAGATGAAGTCCCAACACGCTCCCATGGCTTTGGTGGTGGGTTATTACCTGCAAATCACATTCTTGACTGAATGAAGGGATTGTTCTAACTATGAAGATACATGATTTTATTTGCATACTGTAAAGCAATCTGAGCTGGTACATTCGTGACTGAATGAAATGAAGAAATTGCTCTAACTATGAGGAACCATGCTTTTACTTCCACACCGGACACTGGACAGCAATCTTAGCTGGATGCTTATGGGCAGAGCGCTATACCAGAAGGCAGAGATTGCAGCCAGCCATGAAAGCGTTTAGGAACTAATATCAGTTAACCTGCAAGAAATGTGCAGGCATCTAAACTCCTGTACAATATTTCTTTGGAATGAGCAGAGGAGCTAATTAAGCTAAACACATTACACATGTATGAAGGTTCGACATATAATACCTCACATGACAAATACTCAGAGCCATCTCAACTTCAACCCCAAACTATACCTTCCTGAAGCACAATTATGGGTTATCGTTCCTGAATTCGCAGTACTTCCAGAAAGACGTTCCTGACCATCGCCACCCCCCTACCCTACCTAATCGATCGGATGCTTCCCACGCCCAACCGGATCCATCGCGAACCAAGCGACGGCCCAAGACCAACCGCGCGCACCAAAATCGCACCCAACACGATCGATCCAACC
>NC_057807.1:606046704-606061395 GCF_018294505.1 Triticum aestivum | reverse complement strand
GAATCGGGCGATCCCGCAGCCGGTTGTCGGCCGCGCCGAGGACTCTCTCGCTCGTTCCGCCGTCGCCGGAGGAAACAAGGCCTGACTAGGGTGACGGGTGGTATACCCGTTCTGGTTCCAGTTTTGGGCTTTTTTTACGCGTACGCGTCGGGGACACACGCGGTCAGGTGCGGCGGCGTTCAGACTTGACCGTTTGACTTGCCTCTGGGCCTCCGTTGAGACGTTTTAGATGCGAGGCCTTTTCTCCTGGGGCTATATTGTGGTCCGAATCATTTAGGCCAGTCAAGGGGTACAAGTGTCATTTTGGTGGGCTTAGGGCACCTCCAAGGCCGACACACAAACGGACACGTGTATTTAAAAAAAACACGGTATTGCCTGAAAATCGGTCCGTAACTATTGGCTAATGGCCTTTCGCCATTGTGACAAAAAAAATTAGTGATTTCCGTCACTGTGAGCACTTAAAAATGAAAATAGACTATAGCACTTGAAGAAGAAAAAAGTGAAACAATGGTGTTTTCGCCAAATGCTAGCAACCTTCCGCCAAAGAGCAAAAAAAAAAAAAAAAATCAGCAACGGCTTTTCGTCGTCCGGACAGAAAGAGGATATGTGTTGGCTTTGGATTGGCCAGACAGATGCCCGGACTCCCGCAAAACTCCACTTTGTTTGTCTCTGGTTTGCGGGAAAACAGAAGTTCGGACGTATCGGCGAACCGATGCAGGACTGCATTTGATGACAAATTGTGTCTGAACAACGCAGTTCAGACGCTTGCGGGAGGTTTGAGGGTTCGTTTTGAAGATGCCCTTAGAGAGCGTCAAGTGGTGCGTTAAGCCATCGCCACGTGTCACGTGCATGGCACTTTCTCAAGATTTTGTGAGCCCCACAGGGGCACTTTGGTGGGCTGAGAGAGCATCAAGTGGTGCGTCCAGCCGCCGCCACGTGTTGCGTGCTGGGCGCTTTCGTAGGATTTGTTGGGGAACGTAGTAATTTCAAAAAAATTCTTACGCACACGCAAGATCATGGTGATGCATAGCAACGAGAGGGAAGAGTGTGTCCACGTACCCTCATAGACCGAAAGCGGAAGCGTTAGAACAACACGGTTGATGTAGTCGTACGTCTTCACGGCCCGACCGATCAAGCACCAAAACTACAGCACCTCCGAGTTCTAGCACATGTTCAGCTCGATGACGTCCCTCGTACACCGAACCAGCCAAGTGTCGAGGGAGAGTTCCTCAGCACGAGGGCGTGGTGACGATCTTGATGTTCAACCGTCGCAGGGCTTCGCCTAAGCACCGCTACAATATTATCGAGGAGGACTATGGTGGAGGGGGACACCGCACATGGCTAAGAGATCAAGAGATCAATTGTTGTCGTGTCTAGGGTGCCCCCTGCCCCCGTATATAAAGGAGCATGGGGGGAGGTGCGGCCGGACAGGAGGAGGCACGCCAGGAGGAGTCCTACTCCCACTGGGAGTAGGACTCCGTCTCTTCCTTATTGGATTAGGAGAAGGGGGGAAAGAGGAGGGAGAGAGGAAGGAAAGGGGGGGGCGCCGCCCCCCTCTCCTTGTCCTATTCGGACTAGAGGGGGAGGGGTGCGTGACCCTGCCCTAGCCGCCTCTCCTCTTCTCCACTAAGGCCCACTATGGCCCATCAAGCCCCCGGGGGGGTTCCGGTAACCTCTCGGTACTCCGGTAAAATCCCGATTTCACACGGAACACTTCCGATGCCCAAATATAGGCTTCCAATATATCAATCTTCATGTCTCGACCATTTCGAGACTCCTCGTCATGTCCATGATCACATCCGGGACTCCGAACAACCTTCAGTATATCAAAACTCATAATATAACTGCCATCGAAACTTTAAGCGTGCGGACCCTACGGGTTCGAGAACTATGTAGACATGACCGAGACACGTCTCCGGTCAATAACCAATAGTGGAACCTGGATGCTCATATTGGCTCCTACATATTCTACGAAGATCTTTATCAGTCAAACCGCATAACAACATACGTTGTTCCCTTTGTCATCGGTATGTTACTTGCCCGAGATTCGATCGTCGGTATCTCAATACCTAGTTCAATCTCGTTGCCGGCAAGTCTTTTTACTCGTTATGTAATTTATCATCCCACAACTAACTCATTAGTCGCATTGCTTGCAAGGCTTATAGTGATGTGCATTACCTAGAGGGCCCAGAGATACCTCTCTGACAATCGGAGTGACAAATCCTAATCTCGAAATATGCCAACTCAACATGTACCTTCGGAGACACATGTAGAGCTCCTTTATAATCACCCAGTTACATTGTGACGTTTGGTAGCACACAAAGTATTCCTCCGGTAAACGGGAGTTGCATAATCTCATAGTTGTAGGAACATGTATAAGCCATGAAGAGAGCAATAGCAACATACTAAATGATCAAGTGCTAAGCTAACGGAATGGGTCAAGTCAATCACATCATTCACCTAATGATGTGATCTCATTAATCAAATGACAACTCATGTCTATGGTTACAAAACATAACCATCTTTGATTAATGAGCTAGTCAAGTAGAGGCATACTAGTGACATTAAGTTTGTCTATGTATTCACACATGTATCATGTTTCCGGTTAATGCAATTATAGCATGAATAATAAAAAATTATCATGATATAAGGAAATAAATAATAACTTTATTATTGCCTCTAGGGCATATTTCCTTTAGTCTCCCACTTGCACTAGAGTCAATAATCTAGATTACACAATAATGATTCTAACACCCATGGAGCCTTGGTGCTGATCATGTTTTGCTCGTGGAAGAGGCTTAGTCAATGGGTCTGCAACATTCAGATCCGTATGTATCTTGCAAATCTCTATGTCTCCCACCTGGACTTGGTCCTGGATGGAATTGAAGTGTCTCTTGATGTGCTTGGTCCTCTTGTGAAATCTGGATTCCTTTGCCAAGGCAATTGCACCAGTATTGTCACAGAAGATCTTCATTGGTCCTGATGCACTAGGTATGACACCTAGATCAGAAATGAACTCCTTCATCCAGACTCCTTCATTTGCTGCTTCCGAAGTAGCTATGTACTCCACTTCGCATGTAGATCCCGCCACGACGCTTTGTTTAGAACTGCACCAACTGACAGCTCCACCGTTCAATATAAACACGTATCCGATTTGCAATTTAGAATCGTCCGATCGGTGTCAAAGCTTGCATCGACGTAACCATTTACGACTAGCTCTTTGTTACCTCCATAAACGAGAAACATATCCTTAGTCCTTTTCATGTATTTCAGGATATTCTTGACCGTTGTCCAGTGATCCACTCCTGGATTACTTTGGTACCTCCCTGCTAAACTTATTGCTAAGCATACGTCAGGTCTGGTACACAACATTGCATACATGATAGAGCCTATGGCTGAAGCATAGGGAACATCTTTCATTTTCTCTCTATCTTCTGCTGTGGTCGGGCATTGAGTCTGACTCAACTTCACACCTTGTAATACAGGTAAGAACCCTTTCTTTGCCTGATCCATTTTGAACCTTTTCAAAACTTTATCAAGGTATGTCCTTTGTGAAAGTCCAATTAAGCGTCTTGATCTATCTCTATAGATCTTGATGCCCAATATGTAAGCAGCTTCACCGAGGTCTTTCATTGAAAAACTTTTATTCAAGTATCCCTTTATGCTATCCAGAAATTCTATATCATTTCCAATTAACAATATGTCATCTACATATAATATCAGAAATGCTACAGAGCTCCCACTCACTTTCTTGTAAATATAGGCTTCTCCAAAAGTCTGTATAAAACCATATGCTTTGAGCATACTATCAAAGCGTTTATTCCAACTCCGAGAGGCTTGCACCAGTCCATAAATGGATCGCTGGAGTTTTCACACTTTGTTAGCACCTTTTGGATCGACAAAACCTTCTGGTTGCATCATATACAACTCTTCTTCCAGAAATCCATTCAGGAATGCAGTTTTGACATCCATTTGCCATATTTCATAATCATAAAATGCGGCAATTGCTAACATGATTCGGACAGACTTAAGCATCGCTACGGGTGAGAAAGTCTCATCGTAGTCAACCCCTTGAACTTGTCGAAAACCTTTCACAACAAGTCAAGCTTTGTAGACAATTACATTACCATCAGCGCCAGTCTTCTTCTTGAAGATCCATTTATTCTCGATGGCTTGCCAATCATCGGGCAAGTCAACCAAAGTCCATACTTTGTTTTCATACATGGATCCCATCTCAGATTTCATGGCCTCAAGCCATTTTGCGAAATCTGGGCTCATCATTGCTTCCTCATAGTTTGTAGGTTCGCCATGGTCAAGTAACATGACTTCCAGAATAGGATTACCGTACCACTCTGGTGCGCATCTTACTCCGGTTGACCTACGAGGTTCGGTAGTAACTTGATCTGAAGTTTCATGATCAATATCATTAGCTTCCTCACTGATTGGTGTAGTTGTCACAGGAACCGGTTTGTGATGAACTACTTTCCAATAAGGGAGCAGGTACAGTTACCTCATCAAGTTCTACTTTCCTCCCACTCACTTATTTCGAGAGAAACTCTTTTTCTAGAAAGGATCCGAATTTAGCAACAAAAGTCTTGCCTTCAGATCTGTGATAGAAGGTGTACCTGATAACCCACAAGTGTAGGGGATCGCAACACCTTTCGAGGGTAAAGTATTCAACCCAAATTTATTGATTCGACACAAGGGGAGCCAAAGAATATTCTTGAGTATTAGCAGTTGAGTTGTCAATTCAACCACACCTGGATAACTTAGTATCTGTAGCAAAGTATTTAGTAGCAAAAGTGGTATGATAATAAAGGTAACGGTAGCAAAAGTAAAGATAAATGTTTTGGGTTTTTTTTGTAGAAGTTGTAATAGTAGCAACGGAAAAGTAAATAAGCGAAGAACAATATGTGAAAAGCTCGTAGGCAATGGATCAGTGGTGGATGATTATGCCGGATGTGATTCCTCATGCAATAGTTATAACAAGGGTGATATAGAACTAGCTCCAATTCATCAATGTAATGTAGGCATGTATTCCATAAATAGACATACGTGCTTATGGAAAAGAACTTGCATGACATATTTTGTCCTACCCTCCCGTGGCAGCGGGGTCCTTACGGAAACTAAGGGATATTAAGGTCTCCTTTTAATAGAGAACCGGAACAAAGCATTAGCACATAGTGAATACATGAACTCCTCAAACTACGGTCATCTCCGCGAAGTATCCCGATTATTGTCACTTCGGGGTTGTTGGATCATAACACATAATAGGTGACTATAGACCTGCAAGATAGGATCAAGAACACACATATATTCATGAAAACATAATAGGTTCAGATCTGAAATCATGGCACTCGGGCCCTAGTGACAAGCATTAAGCATAGCAAAGTCATAGCAACATCAATCTCAGAACATAGTGGATACTAGGGATCAAACCCTAACAAAACTAACTTGATTACATGGTAAATCTCATCCAACCCATCACCGTCCAGCAAGCCTACGATGGAATTACTCACGCACGGTGGTGAGCATCATGAAATTGGTGATGGAGGATGGTTGATGATGACGACGGCAACGAATCCCCCTCCATGGAGCCCCTGTCACATCCCAAGCTTCTGGTGCTGCCTAGTGTGTGCATCATGTTTAAATTCTGAAATTTGAACTGAGGAAAATTGGAAGCCTCAAAACCCTAAATAAAAGAAGGGCAAAAACCCTAAAAATCTCATTTCGTTGTTCCAAAATGCTCTTCTTAGATGTTTAATATTTTGGCAAGGGTTTTGATCCAAACCAAAAATATTGAACATTTTTAAGGATTTATTTTTGGGACTTTGAATTTAAATCATTAGCTATTTGAATTTGAATTATATTCATATAATTAGAACATAATTTCAAATATCCCTGAAATATTTTATGAGCTTTTGGAAAAGTCCATCTAGCAAAATAAAAATATTCAGAGGAGCTTTTGGCATTGTTTTGAATTATTTTTAAATTCAAAACAGTGGCAAAAGAATTAAATAAAAATAAAACAGAACAGAAATAGGAAAAACAGAGAAAGGGAGAGAAGGCCACCTGGGCCACTTACCTGGCGCCACTTACCTGGCCCAGCTCCATCTGGCCGGCCCAGCCCACCTCCTCCCCCTTGTCCTCTTCCTCCTCTGCCAGGAGGACGAACAGAGGCGAGGCGTGGCGCGCGCCCGAGAGGCCTCGGCCACCTCCTGCTTCCCCCCTGGCCACCTCCTGCCTGGTTGCCTCCCTCCTCGACGCCCGGAGACGCCACGCACTCCCCCTCGCCCCCTGCACCTCTCCTCTCTCCCCCTGGACCCCCTCCTCCTCCTCTGCTCTCCCTCCCTCTCGTCACCGAACGCACCTGAGAGCGCCGCTCGCCGTAGCCATGACCACCGGCCACCCCTCGCTCCCTCTCCACATTCCTGAGCCCCGTCCCGACCCCATGGAGCTGCACACCGAGGCACGCGACCAGAGGAGGCCCCAGTCGACCGGAGCATCGTCGTCTTCATCTCCGGTGCCCGGAGATCACCGCCGTAAATTCGCGTCGTCCAGAGCTTCCCCGACCTCGTCGTCGACTCTGCTAGTCCCTACGTGAGCCACTCTTCTTTTTCCCCCTGGAATCCCCGTCGTTCCCCTCCCCTAGCTAGCGTCCCCACCTCGGCCGAGAGCTTCTCGCCGCCGGCCATGGCGTGGCCGTGGCCACAGCCACCGCAGCTCGCTCCCGAGCCCACCATCGTGCTCAGCACGATCGCATGAACCTGTAGACACCCACAACGCCTCCTGCCGTGCTCCCTAACACCGACCCCGAGCTCGCCCGAGCTCCGGCCGCCGCCGAGGTCGACGCCGTGCTCAACTCCGGCCACCTCGCGGCCTCCCGCCCGTTCCTTTGGATGCGGAGGAGCAAGAGCTTCTCCCTAGTGCCCTCAGCGCGCCAAACCACCGCTCGTAGCGCCAAACCCGCCATCCACCCGAACTCCGGCCGCCGCCACGAGCTCGCCGTCATCGATACCGGCCATCATCGGCACGGCCACCACCACCGTTCGATGCGCACGAGTCCCAGCTCGCCGTAGAACCCAACCGCACCCTAAACTGTGCCCTGTAGCGCGAACCCGATGCGTTTCCGCCGCTCCGTTGGTCGTCGCCGGCGAAACTCCGGCAGGAGCTGACGTGGCTCCGTCATTAGGAGCTAACCCAGCTGGTTAATCAACCTACAGACACTGACACTGGGCCCCACCCCTGGTCAAACCCCAGCCAGCGCTGGGTTTGACCGGGATTAGTCCCTGTGTCACTGACGTGTGGCCCCCACACGTCAGGTTTGACCTGGACCCGCCCTGTTGACCTGATGATGTCAGGGTGAGGTCATGCTGACGCAATATTCCTTTTCTGGAATTTAGTTTATTTTATAATAATCAGGAAATTCCAGAAATAGCTAAAACTTCTATAAATCATAGAAATTCAACCGTAACTCCAAATTAAATAATTTATATATGAAAAATTATCAGAAAAATTCAAGGAATCCATCTGTACCATTTTCATGCATGTTAGAACAACTTATCACTACTGTTTAGGGAAAATGAAGTGAATGACATTTAAATAACCACATATGGAGTTTGAATTCGAATCTTGGATTCAAACCAACTTCATTTAATCTGGTTTTAGGTGCATTAGCCCAAAACACATTCATATTGCCATGTCATAACATGCATCATATTGTGCATTGCATTGATTGTGTTTTTTCTGTATTGCCGGTAATTGCCCCCTCTCGATAGACGTGTACCGACGATGTGATCATTGACACTGATGAAGACTCAATGTTATCTTCAGAAGTGCCAGGCAAGCAAAACCCCCTTGTTCATTTCGATAAAATCCCACTCTCTCGCTCCTGCTCTCTTTTACTGCATTAGGACAATAACGATTCATCTGTTACTTGCTGCGGTAGCTGAACCCCTTTATCCTCTGCATGACCTGTCATTCCACAGTAATTAGATGAAACCCACTAGCATGAGTAGGAGTTGTTTGAGCCCTGTTGTGCCTACTCATTCATGTTTGTTTGTCATGCCTGCTACTGCTTAGAGTTGAGTCAGGTCTGATTCATCGGGGATGAATCAGAGGCGTGTGAACATGTCCTACTGTGTGTGAGCTAAGTGTGTGAACACGATTTGGTAAAGGTAGCGGTGAGAGGCCATGTAGGAGTACATGGTGGGTTGTCTCATTGCAGCCGTCCTCAGGAACTGAGTTCTGTGTTTGTGATCCATGACCAGCTACTACCACACATTGGAATGCTTAAGTGCCCCTCTCGACTTATTAATCAACATGATCTCTGTCCAGGAGTTGCAACTAGTTTCTGGTGTTTGTAGGTAGTGTTAGTAGTCTACCAAGTGGCACCCGGTACAGGTGGGCTTGGGACAGACTAGGCACAGTGGCACGGTGTACCAAGCGTAGATCCACCCGTCGAGGTGGGCTTGGGAACCCTGCACACATCGTTTGGGGCCGTGAGCGACACCCCGGCCGGATCTCCTTGCGGATGGAACCCGAATAGGCGATAAACCTGGACTAGAGACTTGTTCGGTTAGTCAGGTCGTGGCCGACTCCCTCGCCCGGCTTCCGCTTGAAGGTTGCCGAGGTACATGACGTGTACAGGGCGGTAAGTGGCGAGAGCGTGTGTGAAGAAGTACACCCCTGCAGGGTTAACATCATCTATTCGAATAGCCGGATTCCTCGGATATGGAAACTTGGACCCCTTGTACAGTTCATAGACAAGTGAAAGTGGATACCCTAAAATACGCAAGATAAGCGTGAGTGCTATGGATGGCGTTCTCGTAGGGAGACGGGAGCGGATCCATAGTGGTGTATTGATATGGTGAATATGTGGACTCGTGTGCGCCACCTCAAAAGAGTTACTTGCAGTCGTAGTCAGGTTAGCCACCAAGTCAAAGCTGGCTTGCTGCAGTTAAACTCCACCACCCCCTTTGTTGATAATGATGCATGTGTAGATAGATCTGATGTAAGTCTTGCTGGGTACATTTGTACTCACGTTTGCCTAATTTATGTTTTTGCAGAGAGACTTCAGTCTCACTAGTAGTTCCGCTTGGACTTCGACGTTTAGCTTGATACCTCAGCTACGATCTTGTGCCCTCGACAGGATCTGATAGATAGTCAGGCTTCTCAGCCTTTTCCATTTATAGATGTCTGTACTCAGACATGATAGCTTCCGCTTGTGCTTTGACTTGTATGCTCTGATTGTTGGGTCATGAGACCCATGTTTGTAATATCTCGCTCCTCGGAGCCTAATGAATAATTACTTGAGTTGTAGAGTCATGTTGTGATGCCATGTTGTATTTGCACATATCGAGCATATTGTGTGTATGTTATTGAAATGCTTGGTATGTGTGGGATCTGACAACCTAGTTGTTTATCCTTGGTAGCCTCTCTTACCGGGAAATGTCTCCTAGTGTTTCCACCGAGCCATGGTAGTTTGCTACTGCTCCGGGACACTTAGGCTGGCCGACATGTGTCCTTCTTCGTTCCTGTGTCTGTCCCTTCGGGGAAATGTCACGCGATGAATACCGGAGTCCTGTTAGCCCGCTACAGCCCGGTTCACCGGAGTCCTGCTAGCCCAGTGCTACAGCCTGGATTCACTCGTTGATGACCGACACGTTCGATGCTGGGTCATGGATGCCTGTCCCTGTAAGTTTGTGCCACTTTGGGTTTACGACTAGCCATGTCAGCCCGGGCTCCTTATCATATGGATGCTAGCGACACTGTCATATACGTGTGCCAAAAGGCGCAAACAGTCCCGGGTAAAGGTAAGGCGACACCCGTGGGAATACCGTGCGTGAGGCCGCAAAGTGATATGAAGTGTTACATGCTAGATCTATGTGGCATTGAGTCGGGGTCCTGACAGCGTTGGTATCAGAGCTTGACTGCCTGTAGGATTACCAAGCCAAACTGGTCGAAGTTGAGTCTAGAAATTCTTTAGTTATATAAGGGAATTGATTGTGGGATGGAACGTAAGGCTCTTTTTACTCCTTATACCTCATGGCCTTCTGATCTGAGTCATCATCTTCTCCTCTACGGGGATTAAGAACTAGGCTTTCTCTTCTTTCTATCAGGATCACGTGTTACTAATCCGCAGACTTATAAGATTGTTGGATTTAAGTCTCAGTTCAGTTCCTACTACCTCCGTATGTTAATTGTTGATCTCGAAACCTTGATATTGTGCTTCTGAGTGGTTATGCCACCATTTTTGTGAATGTCTCAAATCTTTTCTGAGCATTTACAGCCGTTATGCTGTCCGAGTCATCCCAGGTTTCTAAATAGTCTGATGCATTTGCAAAATCCTTTCTCTCTAGTTTTGATGCTCCTTTATGTCAGCTCAATCACACTAATTGTTGAGTTGAGGTATTATATTGCCTCGACCTTTATGTTGGAGTTATTATTATGACCCTAGGTGTCTCAGGGGATCATCTAGTGGTCTAGCCATGATTTGTGTCCTAGTGTGATGATTCTGGCCATCATTCTCATAAGCATCCCGTGATGCCACTTAGTAGTAGGTATTCTACTCCTTGGGCTTTGAACCCGAGATTCACTCTACTTACTTCATGTTGATAGTGTTTGCTAGTTCCTTTAGGATATTAGTAACTTTGCGACAGTCCTCGAGGTCCGTGGTATTTCCTTCTTCCAAATACTATGAACCGCTTATGGCAGATGTTTATTGGATCAAAAGATCACAATTAGAGTACTCTTGAGGAGTTCTCCATTCATAAATCGTGACTCTGCCAGTTCTACCTTTCTGCATGGGTTATCCGGAAGAATAATGTTGATCTCGCTCGACATACTAATCTATGCATCTACAACTCAGAAAATTATATGTTCCTTTGAGTTGTTCTCTTTAGTTGTCTACTGACCTTCGTCTATCAATTGATAGTCAAGAGTATGCGTGTGTTCGTTTATCGATGCCTATTACTCTTGTGGTCCGTCAAGCCATTCTATCGCAGAATGACTAGGAGAAACAAACTCCAGTACCTCATCCATATCTAGGATTGGGTCAAAGTAGTTGTATTCCGCAGATCAAATGCCAATCCAGCTTTTGGTTCTGTTCTATCTTGGAGTATTACCCCCTTCATGTCAGAATTGTCATGAGAGCTGCACCAACTCTCATGAACTTTGACGTAGTGATACTTCTCACCATCATTAGTCATCCCTCGGCCTTCGTGTTATTATAACTGGAACACCGACAAGTGAATCGTGATGTGTGAAATCAATACTCCCAGCAACCTCGTTGCTTGGTAGCTAAAGGATAATAATTTCATTCTTAGCGTGTTGGTTTTTGAATCATCCTTCTAAGACTGATCGTGCTACCTAGTCCTTATTTTGGTGCACCCTCCGATTGATGAGTTAGGATCTTGTCAAGTCCTCACCCATTTGATCATATCGTCTTGCCCTCAAAAGCAAGATTGTTCTCGAGCCTAGCAACATATCGGTGCTTCGTGATTTTCCGAAGATCTTCTCGGAAGTATTACCAGGTTGTCACCTGACCGCTGTGTTGAGCTCGTGATCAAGTTGGTTTCTCGTGAACCACCCTTCTCCAAGAATCTGTGTTGGATATCCCTGAGCTAGTTGGTTAAGCTAGACAACAACTTGGAGAGTTGGAAGGTAAAAGCTTGCCTGACTTAGTTCGTTCCAAAGGGATATTCTTGTGTAGTATGTGTTGACGAAAGATGATATCTTCCTCGATTGGTCCCTGTGATCAGTTGCTGGACCTATCATTTTTATCTAACCTTTGATTGGAGTATGGGCTATCATCCAATCAGACCAGAACCAACGATATTCGTAATGTTGTCTTACTCGTGGTTGATCCCTCGAGCATACACCATTATATCTTTGGGTCTGACCAATGCTATCACTTGTTCACTTAACTATGGAATTCCTTTTAAAAGGAAACCCAGATGAATTGTTGTTGTGCCCATTGACAACATCCTTGTCTTCTCCATAATTTTATTAAACATTAAGCTAGTGTTGGAAACTTTTGAAAGCATTTTCTTCATGCTAGCTCATGAAGTATTTGTTTGATGAAAGGAGTGACTTCCTCTTATACACGTGCATTTGGTGAAAGTTGTCGCCGTGAATTTGAGAAAGATTGTTTTGTTTCCTTTGGAATCATCCCAAATCAGTCATGCACACGTGCGAAGTATTCTGTAGTCTGGAGACTTGCAACCTTCATTCTATATGTGTCCCTAGCACACTAAGCCACTGATTGACTTGTTCAAGGAAAAGAAGTCTATGCTTGGGATCTAATCCATGGACTTGCGCAAAGACTTCGATATCCTCGATTATGGTTCCCCACCTGAACTCGGTAGTGTTTTATTATAAGACTACTTTGTGGTCATGTTTGTCCAGGACAGCGTGTTCACATGTGTGTAGCAGAACCAGCTCATGTTTTGGAGTTTGCTATCGTAGTTCATCTCCCGAGAATCCCGCAACGTCATCTCATCGATTTGAGTTGCAAACTTTCGTTTTTCTTCCTAGACTCGATGAGTCTGGAATATCCTGACACCAACCAGATCTGAATCTCAGGCAGATATGATGGTTGGAACATTTCCCAAGAACTATAATAATGGTCTCTCTGTAACTGGTAAAGTGGATGTCATGGCCAACATACCCATCCGGTAGACCTATTATTATAGTATCTTATTTGAGGAAGTTGGCCACCTCCCCATAAGGATTTCGTAGGATTTACTCCCTAGTTGTGCCTTATGATTTTTTTTGTCTTCCCGAAGTCCGACCTTTACTTGATGTTCTAGATACCAGACCATTTCTATGAATGGGTTACACTAGCACATCAAGGAGAACATTAGAAGCGGAGTGCTAAATGTCTCTCGGTCGATCATCCAGATTTTGTTCCTTGGCTTCGCTAAGGTGTATTCTGAGAAGGTGTTATCTTCCTTTGCGTCTGCATCGTCCATCGCTATTCATCATGGTAGTATGTTGTGTTGTCAGCACCCTTGACACGGATGTTGATAAAACCTTGGTGATTGTGGAAATGCTCAAGTTCTTGAGAGCACGCACAAGCGCTACGTGTTATCATCGGCACTAGCTGGGGTTGCTCTTAGTTCCCTCGGCAATGCTCTGACCTATTCAAATAGTGAATTCACTCTCTATTGTTGGGTTCTTCCCCAGTTACCAGAATCATTCCCAGCATTTGCATTTTGTTCCCAGCTTGCACCGCCAATGTGCCATTCTACCATGGGTCTCTTCCATTTCCGGTGGTAAGCAAATTCATCCATTACGTTGTCTTCAACAAGGTAATCCACATCATCCAAGTCCGAGTATGCCATTCTACCGAACCCCTCCAAATGATCACTCAAGAATTGCCTTAGGCTGGTATAAAGAGTTTCAATGGTCTCGGTATCAAAGGTAATTCTTTTTGCCACTTAAGGGGATATATCTTCGAGTCACCTTCCCTAAGGTGCATCGTTATGGTATCATGGCAACTCAACTCCTCGCTACGTTGACAATCGTTTACCACCTTCTTAAGCGTGAAATTGTTGTCCACCTAGTGAACCTTCGTCATCCGTTTCTTCCCCACCCCTCTTGAGGTGTATCGCGTGTCTCAACCCGAGAGATGGTCCTATGTCTCATTCCGTGAGTTGTTCGATCTTCGAGAAGATCGACCCTTCTAGAGTCTCCTTCTTCCCTCCATGCCATGTTGACAGGATTTTTCAAGGCAAGACTTCAAGACAATAATGCTGAACGAATCAACGTTCATTCGAAGTGCAACCTGGATCGTGAAGATTATACTAGTTTGCGTTTCCCCTTCATCTTACTCTACGCTTGAATCTCGAGACGAGATTCTTGTTTAGTGGGGGTGAGTTGTCACATCCCTAGCTTCTGGTGCTGCCTAGTGTGTGCATCATGTTTAAATTCTGAAATTTGAACTGAGGAAAATTGGAAGCCTCAAAACCCTAAATAAAAGAAGGGCAAAAACCCTAAAAATCTCATTTCGTTGTTCCAAAATGCTCTTCTTAGATGTTTAATATTTTGGCAAGGGTTTTGATCCAAACCAAAAATATTGAACATTTTTAAGGATTTATTTTTGGGACTTTGAATTTAAATCATTAGCTATTTGAATTTGAATTATATTCATATAATTAGAATATAATTTCAAATATCCCTGAAATATTTTATGAGCTTTTGGAAAAGTCCATCTAGCAAAATAAAAATATTCAGAGGAGCTTTTGGCATTGTTTTGAATTATTTTTAAATTCAAAACAGTGGCAAAAGAATTAAATAAAAATAAAACAGAACAGAAATAGGAAAAACAGAGAAAGGGAGAGAAGGCCACCTGGGCCACTTACCTGGCCCAGCTCCATCTGGCCGGCCCAGCCCACCTCCTCCCCCTTGTCCTCTTCCTCCTCTGCCAGGAGGACGAACAGAGGCGAGGCGTGGCGCGCGCCCGAGAGGCCTCGGCCACCTCCTGCTTCCCCCCCGGCCACCTCCTGCCTGGTTGCCTCCCTCCTCGACGCCCGGAGACGCCACGCACTCCCCCTCGCCCCCTGCACCTCTCCTCTCTCCCCCTGCACCCCCTCCTCCTCCTCTGCTCTCCCTCCCTCTCGTCACCGAACGCACCTGAGAGCGCCGCTCGCCGTAGCCATGACCACCGGCCACCCCTCGCTCCCTCTC